>NC_044905.1:8582834-8886176 GCF_001633185.2 Quercus lobata | reverse complement strand
CAAAACCCAAGTCATGGCCGAATGAATGTCAAGCTAGGTTTCGAGCTCTTAAACACTTCCTTTTGCTTGTTGTACTATGTGAAAGCTAGTTGTGTTTAATCTAGATTATGACTTAACCCGATATAAAGGAAGTCATTCTTGAAGGTGAAGTTTTGGGTGTAATCCATGCCATTTTGAACCCAACACAATCCCCATATTGGTGATTATCGAAATCTTTCCAATCTTGATCTAGGTACTTTTGGTTTGCTACCTAATGAGTCCAGAAAATCAGCACCGTCCTATAGTCATTGATGAAGCAAACATACGTTACGCATTTATGGTGAGCATTAAAGTGGAAGAGTAACAGACGGAACAATGGTAACAAAGAAGCAATGCATATCAAAACACCGGCTTGTAACGCCTTAGCCGTTGCTAATAAATGCAGAGATCCGTTGCCCATTACTGCAGAGGTAACTATAAAAATGAAAGGAGAACAAGATAAAGGTACACACAATTCTCATCTCAAAAACTACTCCCAAGTTGAATTCTCTCTAAATACACATCGAATGAATATTTTTCTAATTTAATCATCGGAGAGTTTTTCGCAAACACCACACCAGTGTATTACTTTCTGTTTCACTTTCCACTACGGGTTCTACTTTGGACGAACCTGTTTCCATCATCCATCTGCACTGACGAAAAGTTCAACGATTGATTTTTTGCATCATCAAAAAATAAAATAAAATAAAATTACAATGGACCTATACGGACTTTATTGGCTTATATATTCTAACAAAAAAAAAACGGAAGAAGGTAGAATTAAAGTGTCTCCGATGGTTTTCTTAAAAAAAAAAAAAAAAAGGGTCGGCTCCTATGCTCTCACAAGTCATAGGAGAGAAAGGATCGACAGGGTAAGACTTGGAGTACGAGTGAGAGAATTTTCTTCTCTCACTTCTGTTGCCACTTTTCTCTCCTCTTGTCCTCTTTTTCCTCTCCCTTCGTCTTTCCCGTTATTTCCATGAACTCTTTCTGACAAAAAGTTACTATATTGGCCAAATCGAACCTCCATTACAACACCCATTTTGCCACCTAGAGCTTATTCTTGGCTGCCCATCTTTGTATTTTACCTGAAGTAGTTTTTGGCACACTCCCACTTTTAACAAGAACCGCTAGTCCAGCTCAATCTTCTCTTCCTCTGAAACCTTTTTCTTGATTCCTTCACATATGCTCCTCAACACCGTCATATCTTTTTCACTTCTCTGCAACAAGCACAATTGCATTTGAGACCTTAAACGCGGCAAGGCAACCTCCTCTAAGAAACTTTGGACAACTATTGTAAGCCGTAGTTTCTATGTAATGAAGATGGATTTCTAGGTTGTTATGGAGCTTGATGGTGTCTGAACATCGACCAGTCACAAAGAGAAACCTCTCTTCTCCTATAACAATTCCTCTATCGCCTGTCCGGACAAAGCACCGGCTCACCTTATTGCTGAGTCTCCCTTGAAACACCTCGCGAGTTAAAGACGGGTGGCCAAGATAACCAGAGGCATTACTAGGGGATGAAATCCAAATCTCTCCTTCAATCCCATCCTCAACTGGCTCACATGTTTCTTCATTGACTACAATAATGTCCATGTCCTCTTCTTCATTATTCATGCACCATGGAGCTAGTCTTGCACTAGGCAAGAGCTTGTTGTGAGTTGGAATGTTTGGAAAAGAAGTAGAATCTTCATTGCCTCTCCACGCTGTTGAAACAAACGTGCAATTCTCTGCTAATCCATAATATGGGGATATACATGATGGGTTCAACCCAAAAGGCTTAAACACATCCACAAATTCTTCAATTGACTCCCTGCAAATAGGCTCATTAATAATAATTAGGTTTCTCAAGCTCCATAGAGTAATAGGTAGTGTTCCTTTGCCAATACCACCTCGCTTGACCACAAGTGGCAACGCGAAAGATGGAACCGGAGTGCAAGTTGCACTGAACTCTGAAATTAACTCAAGCCATAGCCTTGGACGATTAACAAATGCTCCTGGTGATGTTAGCACACATGTTGCAACAGATACTATGGTCAATAATAGAAACATAAGACCACAGTCATGGTACTGAGGCAGCCAAGAGACTATTATACTGTTTGGATGAAGATCATAGGATTTTCTAGCCATTCTAACGTTGTGAGCCGCTGATACGTACAATGAAGAGGAAAATTTAAAGCCCGCCTTGTTATCTTTGACATCATCCGTGGAGATCCATTTGAGATTTTGCAACATCTGTGCAAGCTTCTTGTCATTGAAAGGTGATGAAATGTATTGCTGAACTTTTGTGATGTAATCCCGGTGAGCTATAGCGGCTTTAGGCTTTGTTTGTGAGAGAGCTCTAACAAGATGGAGATAGTTTTGTTTTGGAAAAGAAGGGTCTGGTGGGAAAATCGGTACGCTCAAGAGGCCAGCTCTTTGGCACCCAAAGATGATTTCAACGAGCTCAAGTCCAGGTGAGCATAAAATCACAACTGTGTCACCTCTTTGTAAAGGAATGAGTAGCTGAGAAGAAATGGACTGCACAGAATCATTGAGTTGAGCATAGACGAGTGTTTTGGTTGCATGGTTCGAGCCATCCTCAGCCCAAATCAAGGCTGGCTTGGACCGGAAGGCAGGTAAATTAGCCCAAAGTGGAAGGTACAGATCGACCACAGGTTGGTCGGGGAAACAAGGGTCATAATTCTCTTGGTTCATATTGTTGTTTGTTTTACTCTCTGTATTATTGACACATGAAGCTCTCTTTTGGGCCATTTTATAGTTGCAAGAATTACGTGCCTGTTGAGGATAAGATGCCTGTTAGAGCATCCGTAGCAGATGTTTCAAAAATTATGTCATTTTACCATATCAAATGCCTACTTTATTATTTTACCATATTATTTTATAACATCTCATTTATCAGATGTTTTATAATTCAATTCTATACATTAAAATAATATTTATTACACATTAAAATAATATCTACTACTCATCAACATAATAAACAAATAATAAATAATATACCACACATCTTCCGTACCGTGGCAAATTTGTCACGGTACTATTCAATGTTGCAAAAAAAAAAAAACCATATCCCATGTCTACTAAATGGGTGAAAAATGGGTTTGGTGTGGGATATGGGCCAAATATTTAGCATTTGGCACATTTCCCACATCTACTGTGGGTGTGGGTGCTCTTACTGTCGCGAAAATTACAAAGACTGGAAGAGAGTACAATGCATAAAGTATAAAGAGATATTCCACATAATATATTTACTTATAATTGTGACATATATGCAGAAAAAACGTGTTCATATTGATGAACCGTTAACCACAATGCTTTTTTATGACTATTTCCAGTATATCTCCCGCAGTCCAATAATATAGTTTTGGATTATTAGGAAATACGAACAGTTTCCCTAATATCATAATGCACCTCTCTCATCACAAATACTTCCAATTTGCAAAGTTTAGAAATGTTGCCAGATAGAAAACAGATCAGAATTTGGAACTTAGTACAATTGAATGATTTGACAATACATATTATCTCTCTCTCTCTCTTTTTTTGTGTGTGTGTAAGAGTGTGCGCTGCGTTACAATGGTTGCTTTATGTGATGTGATCTAGCTAGGCTACAATACAAAAACATTGGCCAATAATAACCAAAGATTCTACTTTATACCATACCGATGCCCAACCCATAATATATGCTACAACGTTGTCCAATAGAGAATGTATACATTTACTTTGTTCACATTTTTAAATGTCATTTATAAAAAACAACATGATTGGATGTCATGTCGTTTTTCTCTCTTTCTTCCAACGTTAAATACAGGGGGAGCGGCTCTTCTCCTGTTTCAAAGTCTCCGGTTCTCTCCTTTTTTTTTTTTTTTCTTTTTTTTCTTTTTTTCAGATTAAAGACACGTGGAATCTAAACAATCTAAGGGTCTAAACAATTTCATAACATTATTTTTCTTTCTTTCTCTCTTACTTTGCCCCTCTCTCTTCCTGTCTCTCTCATTGTGTCACCAAGTTACTGTGCAAACGAAGAAGAAGGAGGAGGAGGTTACAAGGTAAATTCCTTGGCTCTAGCAAGTGTGGACAGAATCTTTGGAATTTTTCTGCACATTGGAATTTCTGCAAATTTTGCTCTAAATCCCCCACTAACCCTATAATTAGATTTTGTTTTTCCTTCAAAAAGAGAACAATAAAAAAATAATAATAATAATAATAAAATAAAAAAAAAAGATGCCTAAATCAAAACTTTAGCTAGCTAGCTAGCAAGAGTCCCAATCATGGTGGAGAAGATCAAAACCACACTGAAGAGAGGCCAATTGATCTCAGTTCTTCTTCCTCTCCTTCGTCTTCTTCTTTGCCTTCGTTTGTACAGTAATTTGGTGACTCATGTATGAGAGACAAAGGAAGAGAAGGAGAGGGGCGAAGAAGACAGAAAAAGAAAATAGATGAAAATTGTATTTAACGTGTCTATGTTCTGACCCTTAGATTATTTAGCTTCCAAATGTCTTTAATCTGTAAAAATAAATAAATAAATAAAATAAAAAAAGAGAGAGAGAATTGGAAACTTTTAAACAGGAGAGGAGCCGCTTCCAAATAGAGGTTAGCTTAGTTTCACCAAAACACAAAAATTCATATTATAGCAGTGGAG
Organism: Quercus lobata; assembly: GCF_001633185.2. Taxonomy (NCBI): domain Eukaryota; kingdom Viridiplantae; phylum Streptophyta; class Magnoliopsida; order Fagales; family Fagaceae; genus Quercus; species Quercus lobata. Next base: position 8,881,516 of record NC_044905.1, on the reverse strand, counting down.
TTAAAGATAAAAAATTTACCTTCATTGCTACAGTGCACAGCTATGTATGGTTGTACACCATAGCTAAAAAAAAAAACAATTATTTTGCGTTCACACTACTTTTTTTATTTTTTATTCTTTCTGCATTTCATTCTCCTTTCTTCGTGTCTCTCTCCTCACTGCCTCTCCATCTCTTCTTTCTTCCTCCACATACCCATCGCCGATTTGCACGAGCCTAGTTGCCACAGGCCCATCGCTGATCTGCACGAGCCCAGCCGCCACAGACCCATTGCCGTCGACCTGACCCATCTTGGCCTCTCTTCTCTATTTTCGGTGTTTCGGCTTGTGTTTTTGGCTTTGTGTTTCAAGCTGTGCTTGTGTTTTGACTTTGTGTTTCAGGCTGTGCTTGTGTTTCGGCTTTGTGTTTCGTGCTATGCTTATATTTCTGGTTTGTGTTTCAGGCTGGGTTTTTGTTTTGGGCATGGGTTTCGATTTGGCTGTGCTGATTTTTCTGCTCTCTTTTTTTGTTCTTCTCCACTGGTTTTGATGGGCATGGCGGGGTTGTGGTTGTGCAGTGATTTTTATGGGTTTGATGGTGGTTGTGGTTGTGTGTTGGTGGTTGAATGAAATATTATTTTATTGTAGTGTTTATATTATTTTATTGTGTTAAAAGCTAAAATAGCTCCACTATTGTAGGATGTGATAAGGGATGTGAGAAGGTAAAATAGATAAAGTGATTTTTTGTGGTACTAAAAAAACTAAAAATTTAACTATACTGCTGTGAATGATCTTGGAGCTTAACAAAATTAGAGGCCGATTGTATCGTACACAAGAAGAAAAGACTAGATTTTAGAAGCTTCTGGGGCAGTCCACTCCCAAGCCCATATAGGTAATTCCCAAGCCCATATAAGTAAATCCCAAGATCCAAATAGATTTTTCCTAAAAATTCGGGAATAAAGACGCACCCTTCACCATAATTCAAAAAAAAAAAAAAGGCATTGGTATGGGCTCAGTAAAACTGTAAAACCTAAAGAATTGTCCTACACCACTCATACTATGTCTAACGATTATCAGTGTGCTCCAATTACCACCCTGTGTGTTCTTTGATCTCCATTAAACTTCTCTTTCATTCCTTCAATATCTGCTCCAGTTACCATCCAATGCCCATCCTCTTGCTCAATTCTCATTCCTCTCATGTTTTTGTAGCATGTAAATCAGAGTCAGGTCACAGTAATTACCACCCAATTCACAAATGTTTTATGAGACCAAAACATAGTCGTATAACATAGAGGATTGAGAAATCCTCAGATAGCTTACGTGCTCTTACGAGAAATATAAGTACCAGGTTACTCGTTACAATAACAAATATAATAGGATACCAAAAAAAGTACTATCCGGCGGGAGGGTTGTCTACAAAAATTGATCAAAGATTCCTTATAATGCCCAAAGTTAGTAGAATGCTGATTAAGTGCAAAGCAGTGTTGCAGAAGGTGGACAAGACCAAGCATTTTTTTCTGTTTGGTCAGAGAGGGAGATATGAAGAGGATATATCATGTTTCAGGTGTATATACTATATACCCAACTCGCACATGTTGACATGTAGGACCCACCATAAACATAATAATATAATATCCTTTTGCGGGAGACATGAGGCCACATTGACTTGAGAAAGAGAGAAGCAGGTCAGAGAGTGCAACCAGCTACTCTCTGTACAGATGTTACACTTGAAAGTTACTAGTCTCATTACTAAAAGCTCATTGATATTTCACTTGAAGGAAACAAAAAGACTGCAGTAAAACCTTAAGATGGTATTTTCAAAAACTAATTTATAAACAATGCAGGACAAATTCACAGATTCAGACTCTTTTCGGTACTAGGGCATACTAAATCTTAAATAAATAAATAAAAAAACTAGTTTGGAAATCCCAGAAATATCCATCAAGAGTGCCAAACCACCTTCAAAGGTTTTTTGTAGCACTGTTCTATTAAATCCTATAATAGACATGTAGACAACTTAAAATTGCTGTCCTTCAACTAATATTACAGAATCCTAGCAGAGACGGTCTTTATTTAATCTCACAGAAGATTTACTGAATAAAGTTTGACAAACTGATCTCCAAAGGCTTTGAATGTCTGAACTTTCAGCGCCAAAATTTCCCATTAGACTACCATTCTTGCTCTTGCATTGCTCTGAAGTACATGCGCCCAGACTGATGGATGGACAGAGATGAATGATACCTGAACTTCTCATTTCAATCTAAATCATTGTCCCCAAGCACAGGCCCTATATCACATGGCATGAAGGGTAATAAGCATCACAAAGAGATGAAGAATAACTAGCAGAGAAGTTGACTGTTTCAAGCTCTTTAATAATCCCTAAGTGGCATACAACTTTACCATGGAACCTATTTGGATGAAAGCTCAAGCCTACCAAGGTTTAATAATAAACACTACTGAATAAAATACGGATAGCTGCCCCTAAAGTGTATACAGGACACGATCATGTTGCTATATCACATGAAAAATAAAATCTTCCTGGAAAGAAAATAGACCCAATCAGGTTGAATAAATTCTCTGTGTAGGTTTTGTTCAACAAGACCTCTTGAACTAAATAAGAAAATATCCAACCTTCGATTATAGAATGAAGCAAAACATTTCCTTTGGGGCCTGGTGGCATCCAACTCCCTCCCCATTAATAGGTGGATTCACACACAACAATTCCTTTTTTTTTTTTCAGTTCTCTTTTTAAAGTCTTACTCAGAAGCTTAATAAGGTATAAGCAGGGAGTCTAGCTTCTGGTATTCAACTCTACTTAGATCTACTGACCAAGTATATATTCGTCTTTGTGCAGGTCTTGAAATTGATATTTTAAATTACAAAAATAAAAAAATAAAAAATAAATAAAATACTAGGGATAGTTCAAAACTGCATCTGTACCTTAGTTTAAACTTCAATCACAGGAAAAAGAACAAACGAAATCCACAAAGGGAAGTTCAATATGAAATATTTAAGTGAAAGGCAACAAACATTGTAATGGATGTGTTAAGAATGAAGATCTCCAGAACAACCTACTCTACAACAAGTACTGAGCCATGAGTTTTAATCCCTCAATCACCAATGTCATATAATATAAGGGTTTTTTAGGTTGCTGATAATTACAAATCCTGAGAGTAATAGATTCTAAAAGAGTTTAAAGTTACAACAATTAAAATTTCCAAGAGTTGACATTTATTTTGTTCAAAATTACTTAGAATTTGAATTTAACACCATATTATAAACAACATTGTATATATATATATATATATATATATATACATTTGTCCTTTTATTTGGTTAACTAAAGAAATTATAATTTGTCCCTTTATTTATACTTTTTTACCATTATAGATAGTTTTTTAAATGATTAAAATACCTTTAACAATTGATAAACATCTTATTTGGACAAACCCAAACCCATTAGAAACAGGTCTACCCCCAATCCAAAACCAAATCAATTCAATCCCAACAGTAACCCAACCCTCCATAAAGAGAGATAGCCACCCAACTGAACAATAACCCAGCCATCTGACAAATTCCGGCCAAAGAGAGAGAGGCAATCCTCATCCTCCAGCTGTTGCACACCCCTCCGGACCCAAGTGAAAACCTGAAAAACCCAACAAACCTCCAGCCAAAGAAGGGAATGACAACACTGTCACGTATGATTCAAATTTCTCTAACAGTTGATGAAGCATCTGACTCTCCACAATATCACTTGCAACAAATATTCCAAGTGCCAAACTCAAATGAAAATGTTATAGTCCTTCCATTTTCAGATAACTTTGCAGTTGAGGATGGTTGTTCTAGCCCAAAATTGGACCTTCCACTTTCAGGTGAGCTTTTCACGAAGGAGTGGTAACTCAAATTCACAAACCTTTTGATGTAAGAGGCCCGCTCCTCATGAGATGCCACATGACAACTAAAAGGAGAGGATTAACTTTTTCTTTGATTTGTGACAACTTTTTTATGCATTCTATTAACTGTTATCTAGAGTATCTCCAATTCTCAATGGAACATTCATCATTTAACTAGTTTAGTCCCTTCTAGATTTTTTCTTCTTTTTTTTGGGTGGGCTATTAAACTCCTCTATCACTTAAAGGCAGATAGCGGGAAAGGTGAGCTATAGCTTCATTGTTCATCATCCCCTCGCTACCAATTTTGGCGGAAGAGGGGGGGTGTGGGAGGAAGAAACCCAATGGCTAGTTAGCTAATTTCCGGCCAACTCTATTTTACTCCCCCTCCATCCAAACTAGCCATAAGAGAAGAGTGTCTTCTCTTAGGTCCTTTTATTTTTTCTGTGCAACACAGGAAAGCACCCTCTTTTTATAATCCCTGCAGCTTTCCAGATATTGTATTGAACACATGGCATAGCTAGGACCTTCAAATCATATTTGAGCCTATGTTCAAACCAAACCACCCCCTATTTGAATAAGATTCGAAAGAATGCTTGCCAAGCTACGAGAAGTGAATGCTTCTCCCAACCATTAAAGGAAAGGCTTGACAAAGGGAGGGAGATGCAACATAGGAATGATTCGGAGAGGGAGGGAGAGGACCTGATTCTCAAAGATTCTAGAATGTACAAAAAATGTATGCAAAAAGAAGAAGGAAAAACACACGCACTAAATTATATGAAAAATAATTTATAACTCAAAACAACCTCCTTCAAGTGGAAACTATGTTTTTCTTTTCTTCCTTCAATTGACATTCATGGTTGTACATTTATTGTGTTCCAAATTTTTGCATTCCCTCCTTAGATAGACTAAGTGACAAGATAATGGTCAAGGTGTTTCTTCTATATTTTCCAAACAAACAGACATTGAAGATAATCTTAAACTTATATGATGCCTCGACACGTAGTTTTTTATTTTTCTTCATATGGAAAGAGTAGACAAATTTCCTTATTCTTTCTTTAACATCACATGCCGATTAATTTCTTTCCTCAGTATATTTAACATCGTATTTAACAAATTTCAACACGTGTGGCCAAGTAGTTCTATTCTTCAAATGACAAGGAGAGTCTACAGTGGATAAGGGTTTTCTCTTCTTCAGTTCCTTACAACCGAAAATTTAGAAAACATGTCCAATACATGTTAAACCATGACTCCAGTGTCAATTTGGCAGGCAAAAAACACAATGCACATGTGTCTTCTTTCGTTACAGATTAAAGAGGATGACTCACACTTGGCAACACGTGTACGCATCAAAAAATCATTACAAGAAGCAGATTTGAAATGTTAGTTAGCCATGTCACCTAAAAGATTATCCAACAACCAAAATACTTAAAAGGACATAAGAAATAAATACAGAAATCAAACCCACCCCACCCCCCCCCCCCCCCCAAAAAAAATAAAATGCATGCTCCCACCGAGAATGAGAAGCACAATTGCGAAACAATTGGAACACAACTTCGGATGTAACAGCTATTCTAACAAAAATACAATCCATTTCCCAATGCGCAATAAGCAGAATAACGAGCATCAGAAACACAATTTTTTTTAAAAAAAAACTTCTAAGACACCAAACAAACAATGCCATACTTACTCCATAACAGTTCCAAAAACCCATCCATGATCATCAATCAAGTTCAGATACACTCGAACAAGAAATGAAAATTTTGTAGCAATCAGCCCTATGAGCTCAAATTTCCACAATCCAGTATCAACAGATCTTGCAAGAATTACAAAAACTCGACCTTTTCTACTACTTATGCAAGAAAAATCAAGAATCATAGCGAAGGTAATCATACCCAAGATTGAGAATGCTATTAATTGGATCAATCATCTGATGCTGCTGATGGTGCTGCTGTTCCTCCTGCTGCTGCTGCTGCTGCTGTTGCTGTTGCTGTTGCTGCTGCTGCTGTTGTTGATGCTGCAAACTAGCTCCGGCCGCGACAGCAGCCGCACTTGAAGGAGCTCCTTTCGCTTCGGCGAGCCGCCACATATACCAAGACGCGACGGAGCGGTAAGGCCTCCACTTGTCACACAATTGATCCATCTGCGAAGGGCGAGGCAATTCGTCGAGATTGTAGAGTAACTGAACACCTTTACGGACATTGAGATCATTGATCGGAAGCACGTCTGGTCTGTGCAGCGAGAAAATCATGAACATGTGTACGGACCAAGAGCCAATCCCATTGACCATAGTGAGCATAGTAAACAGCGACTTGTCGTCCATATTTACAATCGCCGAATCGGATAGAATTCCGTTCTGGTATTTTCTCGCTAGGTCGTGAAGGTAACTGGCTTTTCGGCCGGAGACGCCGATTTGGCGGAGCTGCTGAGGGGTCAAGGCGAGAACGGTTTCGGGGAGAACGCCGGGCTCGCCGCCGCAGAGGGAGATGAAGCGAGTGTAGATTGAAGTTCCGGCTTTGTACGCGAGCTGCTGGTAGAGAATGCTTCTGGTTAGGGCTAAGAATGGGGTTTGGAAAGTGTCGAACACTGGCGGTTGGTGGATATCGATTAAGGGAGAGAGAATCGGATCCGAGCTTCGGAGATGGCGGAGAGCGATTTCGACCTCGCCGTCGCAAGAGAGAGACCTCGCCGCGATTCGGGGTATGGATTGGATTGCGCGGGGCTGAGCGGTTTTCGATTTGGTAGATTTCGGTTTCGGAGTTTGGGTTTGGGTTTGGGTTTGGGTTTGGGTTTGGGTGGTGATTGCAAGGGTTTGAGGGGAATTCGGGTCGGGTGAGAGTTTTCGAATCTTTCGAGGACGGAAGGGGATTTTGGAAGGGGGAGATGAGGTTTGGGTTGTGGCTGCGGCTGCGGCTGCTTCAGCTGCCGCATTGGTTATTTCGGTTGGGGAATTAGTTATTTCTGTTGCGGTTGGAGTTGGAGTTGGTGCGGTGGCTTCCACGATTGCGGTGGTTGTGCTGACAGTTGTAGTGGTGGTGGAGTCAAGGTGGGGCTCCGTTTGGGTTTGTTCACCCATAGATGGTGGTGTTTGAAGGTGGAAAATGTGATGATGTGGGTGGTGGGGATTGGTGGGGTTTAGGAAAATGGTGGAAGTATTGAAGGCATAATGGTGTGGGGATGTGATAGTTGCGCGAAACTGAACTGATTGAAGAGTATTTTGGAGAAGGGGGAGATAGATGGATAGAGAGAGATATCGAGGATTGACTAGGACTATTAAAGTTTAAAGTTTGAAGAGGAAACACGCACAACTCGGTCACTTCTTTTATGATTTCTCTCTCTCGCTTCTCAGTGTATACGAGTCTAGTGGGGTCCGGTTCCGTCCCAGGTGGAAAAGTTTCATCCTATTAGAACTGCTGCTTCACGCTCTCTCCTACTGCGCGTGTTACACGTGAATCATCAATTATCATCCTCCTCGAGACTAGAATAAGCATGACATGATTATTCAAATGTGAACCTATCTCCAAAAATACTTTTGTCTATTAGTGAGTGAAATTGACCGCATATGATTTGTTTAAAAATATAATCAAATTATTATTTTTTTTAAATTTTTCCCTTTTTTTAGTAGAGAAAATTTAGGACTACAACTTTTTGTACTATAACTTTGATGTGGTAATTTTTGAATAGTGAAGAAAAAATAATTGATTTGTATGAAATTAATATAGGTAGCCACTTGATGTCTTTCGAATCAAAATTGGGACACAATAAATTGTACTCTTAAAATAATTTTGTGTCTATTTGGCTAGTTTATTTTTTATCAACTTATATTACTATTCAACTTATTTTTGCTACTATTTATGGGTTTTACTGTATTTTTTTGTACTATTTCAACTAACATTTCATTTATCCATAATATTTTTAGTAAAATGTTTTTAATTTCAATAAAATAAGCGGATTCTAAATAGACTCTTAGTAAGATGGTTTCAAACCACATTTTTGCAAGAGCAATATTTCTAAAGAAAAGTTGAAAGATGAAAAGTAACAGTAGCAGCAAGTAATTGATTTTAGTCATTCCTCGTGTAAAGTTATTGTCCTTAAAGTGATTGCCCTTAGTAACATGGAGAAGACAAAACTGTTTCATAGATCAACAAAACCACTTATTTTAAAGAGAGAATCATGAATTATTCATATTTCTTTTGATGGATAGAGAGGCAAATAAAAAACTATAATGTAGAAATTTATAATAGAAAAAATCATACGAAGTAGATATTATTATTTTATATTTTATATCTAAACAATTAGATGAATTATTCATAAAAGAAACGTTCATGTCATAACGGTGGTAGTTGATGAGAATTACTAACTTCAGAAACACACACACACACACAAGTTAGAATCTTTAGAGCTTTTATGATAATAGATAAGTTGTTAATTCTATGATGTTTCTAAAATCATATTTATTGAAATGAGTGAATTGTATTTTGTCAAACCATCAATCATTTAAATAAATATCAAATTAGTGATAATTAATATTAGTTTAAAACTTTAAATATTGATTGCGTGGGAAAATTTAATCCAACATTTTCAAAATGGACGAATAAGATTCAACTCAATATTAGTTGGTAGAAATACTCAATATTAGCTCCTAAAAAAAAATAAAAAAATTAAAAAAAAAACTCAATATTAGTTAGTTTTACCTTAAAACTCTAAAAGATTTTAAGTCCCTTTCAACAATGTCTTTTTTAAACTGTGTGCAACTTTGTTTTTTTTTTTTTTCCAATTTTACTAACTTAACCTAAGTCTAATGATCAAGAATCTTATAATTCAAGTAATAAACTGATACTTTTTTTTTTTATAGTATTTTCAACATAAATATCAACCCTCTCCACTATTGTAAGTTTGTAAGTTGTAACTAAATAAATAAAACAAAAACACCAAGCCCAATCCATCGTCCAAGACGAGGGTTAGTGCTTCGAAATAGTAGGGCGGGGTTGCCCACCTCAATGGGCCTACATGTGGAACCAAACTGGGCTTGTAAGGCTGATAAGTATTTTGTATATAAACCTGAGGTCCAGTGGAGAAAAATCAAGAGGTATAAACTTTCAGGCTCAGCTCGTCTGCTTTCAAATTCAATCTCTGATGGTTCTAAAATGTAAGGGCTGTTCGGTAACGTTATTTGAATAGTAGTTTTTGTTATTTGAGCAATACGATATGTATTTTCACAATATTTTTTTATCTATATGTATTTTTATAACACTTAAACAATGTTATTAGAACAACATTACCAAAAGGACCCTAAATTATACATTTTTCGTTTTTGTGTTTGTTTTGTTTTTCTCTGAATTCACCATCATTATAAATTTTATTTTATTTTTGCTGAATTCATATCATTACATTTTTTATTGATGTTCGATACTAATCATCAATCATGTGTTTTCATATATTTACCTTTTGGATTATATTGTTACTAAATATGTTCTTTAAAAAAATATTGAAACTAAATTAAAAAATAAAAAACAGAAAAGAACGAGGCAATAGTTGTTGGACAAGAACAATAAATAGAAGAAATCTGTAAAATAATTAAATAACTCAAAAAATTAATTTATTTTAGGGATTAAATAAACAAGAACAGTATACAAAGATCTAATCACAAACAATAATAAAAAATAAATTCGACATACAAAAACAATAAATAAAAGAAATCTGTAAAATAATTTAATAACTGACTGATGGAACAATAAATAGAAAAATCAGTAAAATAATTAAAAATGATCAACATCATGTAGAAAAGGCACTAAAATTCTTTGTATTCAACGATCTGAACTGTGTTTCTTTCTCTCTCTTTAACTCTATGCGGATATATGCTCACAAATATTTTCTCTGGAAAGTTTCTTAGTAAACATTTTTTATGAATGAAATGTTATGAATATATACCATGTTCAAAATAAACTGATGTGCACAAACTTAACAACACAAAAATAAAATATGATAAGAAAAAGTTATTATTAGGACAAGAGACCCAGCCCTACACATGCCTAAGACCAATCTAATGATCAACCATTTAGCATATAAACTCATAAAATATATTTTTCTTTTACTATATGGGACTTAAAAATTTTCACCCTTTTAAACAATGTTTAAGTAGACACATTAGAAGTAAATTTCCTATTCACTCCTTAATATTTTTCTATTTCTTGTTAACTCCTTAATATTTTGGGTTTGGGGGGAATTTGGGTTAGGTGGGTGTTTTTGAATCTTTCAAGGACGAAAGGGGATTTTGGAAGGGGGAGATGAGGTTTAGGTTTTGGCTGTTGTTGTTGCTACTGCAGCATTGGTTATTTCGATTGGGGAATAATTTATTTCTATAAGGGTTGGAGTTGGTGTGGTGGCTCCCATGATTATGGTGGCTGGGTTGATGGTTGTGATGGTGTGGCGGTGGAGTCATGGTGGGGCTCCGTTTGAGTTTGGATTAGGTTTGTTCGCCCATGGATGGTTGTATTGGGAGGTGGAAATGTAATAATGTGGGTGGTGGTAATTGGGGGGTTTAGGAAAATGGTGGAAGTGAAGTCATAATGGTTGGGGGATGTGATGATTGTGTTTGTGTTGCATGAAACTGAACTGGTTGAGGAGTATTTGGAAAAAGGAGATAGATATACTAAGGATTGACTAGAACTAGTTTAAAGTTTAAAGAGTAGACACACAATTCGATGAATTACTCATAAAATAAAATTTCACATCATAATAGTATTAGTTAATGAGAGTTACTTACTTTAGAAACACACAAAAAAATTTAGAATCTTTAGAGCTTTCATGGTAACTCTATTATGGTGTTTCTAAATTCTTATTCATTGAAATGAGTGAATTGCATTTTGCCAAATCATCAATAATATAAATAAGCATCAAAATAGTGATAATTAATATTTGTTTAAATATTGATTACGTGAGAAAATTTAGTCCATCAATTTCAAAATGGATGAACTAGATTTTACCAACTCAATATTAGTTAGCATTACCTTAAAAACTCTAAAAGATTTTAATTTCCTTCCAACAATGTCTTTTTTAAACTATGTGCAACTATATAAATATATATATATATATATATATTCTAATTTTACTAACTCGACTCAACCCAATTGTTAAAGAGTATTGTAATTTAACTTACACTTTATCTAGTGTTTCCAACCTATATATATTCAAATCAACCCTCCCCATTATTATAACTAATTAAAAACAAAAAAAAAACAAAAACAAAAAAAAAAAACACCAAGCCCAATCCATCGTCCAAGACCAAGGTTGCCCACCTCTATAGGCCTACAATGTGAAACCAAATATATTAAAAAAAAAAAGTTACAGAAAACTTAAAACTCTCCTCCGATAAACCCAAAGTTGAAAACCTTAAACCCCCACGCAGAAAACATAACTCTTCATCTGCTTCCTCTTCTCTCTCATTCTTTTGATCTCAATCTCCAACAACCCCAAAAATCTGAACACAGCCATCTGTATAGATGATGACTTTGATTGTGCCTGACTCAATAGGCACAGTTTCCACCATTGTCGGTTCTTTTTGGTACGCTTGCTTTTCCCTTCTCTGAATCTTGCAATGCAGAACTACGTTGGTATTCTTAAGTTTGTACAGGTTTTGGTTGTGCTTTGTATGTGGTTTTTTTCCTTGATTAAATTTGTATAGCTATTTAATTGATTGGTAGATTGGTTTAGATTTGTTATGGTTTCAATGATGTCCAGTGCTAACTATTTGTCATGTAAGCCAAATCTAAGTTTAATATTATAGTCTACAAATTAGGCTCACATGTTATGCTAAGCTGACGAGTTCTATATTTGATTTTTGTTTTGGAGAATATGAGGATGAGAGTTGTCTTTGATCTGTTTTCCTTTTGAGCATAGTTGCTGCAGTAGACACCCATTAATCAATAAGTTTAGGGATATAAGACTTTTGAACTTGTGATTGGTGTATAAGAGAAGCAGTGTTAGTAGCAATGTCAGTGGTAGGTTTACATGAATTTGACTTTCTACCTTAGCAAATTGTGAAATAGATTGTGTCCTTAACAATGTTTAATTTGAAAACTTCTCAAGTGCATGGAATTATTTTTTGAATATTACATTCAATAGCTTTCCCATGCCGGGTTAGCGACTAGGAGTACTAGTAGAACAACTTTTCTGGTATACCCCAAGACCATGCCTTTAAAGTCTTAAGCTGGGGAAGTCTTGAAATTTGGTCTTGCAGCCATTGTTCTGTAAATACTATTTTAGACAATGATAGACTTCTAAGTACTTGACAGGAAACAAATTGAATCTTGCATTGGTTATAATTTCCCTTATATGCAAAAGACTGAAGATTCATAGCTTCAATTTGAATCGGAAGAGGACAACAATGCCGAACTTGCAAGTACTTGAGATTTGTTCTGTAACATTGTACTTTGTACTATCTGCTGAATCATTAGTTCTACTATTTTCATTACTCTGATTTTTATTTTGTTATGATTGAAAAAATTGGTTTCATTGGGTTTTGAGAGACCTATAAATAATGTCTGATTGATTATAGTATTATGAAATTTTAACAATGCAAGAGAATTTTGGAATAATTTATTAGTGTAGATCTACATGGTGCTTTTGTGACTTTTAGAGGTCCTTTTATTTTTCTTAAGTAAATTAGTGTGGTATCATTTTTTTTCCCCTGGGTTTGAGTTTTGTAATATTAAATTGAGAACTAATATAGTGAGAAATATATTAAATCAATCAACTTGAACATATTGCAGAATGTTTTGAACAAAATTTTAAGATGTAGCAGCATCTTGGGGGGAAAAAGAATATATTTTGGGGAGAAAAAAATATAAAATATAGAAGGTTATTCATGTAGTTTGATGAGTAGCATTTTGAATGTTTATTGTTTGGCACTAGATACAAAGCATTTTCAAGAATTTGGGTTTTGGCTACAACTCTAATCCTATATGGATCATCATGATAATATATCATATATCATCACTCCTAAGGGGAGAGATGCAAGCTCAAGCAAAGTGGTTGAACTTTTTCTAGGTCTGCATGTTTGTGCAGAAATAGGAAATGATTGCTTTTGAGTCTCCAGAAATCTCCCGTCTTAGGGACAGAAAGAGATACTAAAGGATGTACATATTTCAGATAACATTTAATAAAACTTGAACCTGTTCCGGGAGTGGGGTGGGTCTAATAGGAAAAGTAAGGGGTTTCCCCTTGGATAATGAGTTTTCGTATTGTTCTTCTCATACTGATGTTCGCCTTTAACACCAGGTATAAGGATGCAATTCTACAAAAATTTACCAATACCTTCACAACACATAAATCCTTGGCTAGACGCACGGTTGTTGGATGCGATTCTAAAGGTATATTAATTTTTCTTGTCAACTTTCTCTCTCTCTCCTCTTCCCCTTTTAACTAGATAGATTTTGATTCTTAAAGTTCAAATCATTGAGGCAGCCTTTGGGGAAATGATACAGGTTTAGATAACCAATTTATTGTTAGTGGCACAATAATCCTGGTAAAGAGAACTGATTGCATAATTTTTTGGAGGGAACTGGCTTTGAAGAACCTTCCCTGTTTCTTCCTTTTGCTATCTACCTGCAAAAGTGCTACATCATTCAGAAAGGGAGAGTTTCTACCTCCCGAACTTGTCTTATATTGCTTATGTAGTCAATAATATGGAATATCTACCAATGAGCTATAGCTTAACTAACAATTCCTTCTCCTATAACAATTGGTTGGAGGGTGAGGTTGTGGATTTAAGATCAACTAGGCACTAAGATGGAATATCTAAATATTATTAAGAAGTTTGTTCATGGTTGAATACTTGAATGTGGGACATCCCCAAGGTCATTGATATTCCTAATTGTATAATTTGCAGGAAATTCATTCCCACACCTTTTCGCCACATCATCTTCGTTTTCAAGTGGAAATCAAGGTGACCTACTGCATAGAATTCCTGTATTACCCAGACCACGCAAATCTATAATACCTCTGCAAGCATCCAAGGATAATCCATTCGGTTATCGCATTCCAAAAATGACTGAGAAGCCAGAATGGTGGTGGAGAATCATTGTATGTATCCCCTCTCTTTTAGCTTTGCAGATGTTTGAGACAACATCTTATGTCCAAACCTTACTTGACCAACATGGATTCCTTGAGGATTTGTTGTATTATATCCTAGGAGTAGTTAGGAGTTTGCCTTGGTGGTTCTATATACTACATTTCTACTTAGCATACTTTGGAGTGGTGCAGAATAAAAAATGGCCTCATTATCTAAGATTTCATGTGGCAATGAGCTTTTTATTGGAATAGGCCCTGCAAGTGGTAGTTTTGTCAAGCAATCATGCCACTTATACACTTCCAAGGTACATGTGGATTGTACTATTGGGCAGCTGTGGGATTCTTATATATTTTCATCATGTTGGAGTGTGTAAGGTGTGCTCTTGTGGGTAAGTATGTTAAAATCCCTTTGATCAATGATAGTGCATTTATCCATAGTCTTTTTAAAATTGGGGGATACCAACGGCCTTTCTAGGAAATGCTATTTAGGTTCCATAAAATTTAAGAGCTTGGGATTTGGGGTATGCCCAACATGGAGTCCAATGTTGCCCGAAAGAGGAGGAAAAGAAAAAGAGAAAATATGTTGCAGCACTGGTGTTGAAATTTGTCTTTCCCTTTTCATGATGGTTATTTCTTGAGTTGAAAATTTTGATGAACAATAAACTAATTTTTTTGATGGTACAATGTATAAAATGTCTTGCAACTATGAGAACTTCTAAATCTGTGATTAGTGAGAATGGATTACCAAACAAAAATGAATTTTGTAAGCTTAATGTACACTGTACAGTGTTCCTTTTTGCATACATGTTATGATCACACACTGTCAGATGTTTTGGTGTGTACATTTAATATTATGCAGTAGTTAAATTTGATGTAAAATGATTATACTAAGCCATTTTATGTTTTTACCTCAAAATGGTTGTTTCTCCGATTTGCATAGTAACATGTTGAGGGTTACAAGATAAGTGTTGAAGAAAATGTACATTGATGTTGTCGATGTTACCTTCAAAAAATTATATTCATTTATAGCAGTTACCTCAACACTGTGAAGTTTACATGTTTGACGAGTTAGATTACTAGTGTCTTCATTCATTCACTAGCAATTGTTAAGAAAAATGGACTAAATTATTGAGCACCTCAGACTCAATAAGTATGAATATTGATCACCAGTTTTTTCAGCAATCGAAATTCTCACCAAGATCAAGTGGTACACTTACAGTTACAGATGCAAAACTCTAGAAAATACATTCAACCTGAAGTTGTGAAAAGAGGTATATAATATCCTAAAGCATAATAGAGTTGCTTCAGGTTCAGGGTGCTAATGCTTGTAAAATGGAGCTTTGATATACTATCAGGAATTCTCAGTGAAGCGCAACCCACTCTTTCCAAGTTGCATACCGATAAAAGTTGTGACACAAAGTTTGAAAGATTACAGGTTAATTAGTTTTGTGGGTTGCTTGTATAAAATTTTAGCAAAAGTCTTAGCTAACATTAAACTCAAATAGGACACTTTAAATCCCAAACTTTTATCAATATACATTTCATTTGTGAGGGTGAGATTTGTTAAAAGTACTTTTTGGGTATTTTTTATGAAAGTCTAGGGTGTAAAATCTAGTAATTATATAAGAACGATCTTACAATCACCAAAGCTACTATGTACCATTCCATTATCGTACTTTCTCATCAACACAACCTGTAGTTAAGTAAAAAAAATACCGTTACTAAATAAGTACATCAATTAAAATATTGTTACTAAATTAACAACTTAAAAAAAATTAATTAAAAACAGAAGAGAATGAGGCAATAGTTGTTGGATATATTTCAGAAAATTAATTTATTTTGTAATTATATAAACAAGTACAATATTTACAATTCTAATCACAAAAAATAACACAAATAAATTCAACCGGCAAGAACAATAAATAGAAGAAATATGTAAAATAATTAAATAACTCACAATCCAAACAATAAATAGAAGAAATCTATAAAATAATTAAAAATGATCAACAACATGTATAAGAAGCATTGCAATCTTCGTGCTCAACGAACTAAACTATGTTCCTTTTTCTCTTTTTGACTCTATACAGATGTATGCAGAAAAATATATTCTTTAAGAAATTTCTCAGTAAAAATATTTATATGAATGAGAGATGATAAATATATATGTTGGTGAATAGACACAATGTTCAAAATTTCTTGTGCATAGACTTAACGACACAAAAAATAAAAATAAAAAATATTATTTGGACAAGAGGGCCCAGCCCACACATGCATAAGCTCAATTTAATATCCAATTCATGAACATATAAACTCATAAAATATTTCTTTCCTTCACTATGTGGGACTCAAAAAACTTCACCACTTTAAACATTGTTTAAGTGGACACATTAGGATTTTCCTCAAAAAAAAGAAAAGAAAAGTGGACACATTAGGATAAGGGCAAAGGAAGAGGGGCTAGGGGCATGGCCTCGTGACTTTTCAAAAAGGGATTTGACTTATCTTTAGTACTTTTTTAACTGGAATCTCCTTTTATTTTAGTGAGAAACTGTCATATCACCTACTAACTAAATAAAAAATAGAGATTAAAACTCACTACCACTTGTTATTGTATATTTAAAACAAATTGACGTGTTTAGTTGAAAAAGTACCAGAGGACCAAGCCAAATCCTTTTAAAAATCTCTCATTCATCTTGTATTTTTTGATAAATAAATGTAACTTTAGATAAAAATTTAAATGATATCTCCCTAGATTTTTTCTAAAATCTTGTAACAAATATATTTAGATGACTAATGCATCATTTTTGTTTCCTCTAATTACTCTTATACCATAATAACTCATTAATTCAAAGTGTATTTAATTTATTTCATAAGAATAGAAAATTTTATAGATTATTTATTCACGGTTTCTTTTTTCTAATTACCCTTATACCATAATAGTATTTCCTAGAAATGTATAAGTAAATCTTTTTAATAAAAGCATTATTCACTTCTTAAAAAATTTTCATTTATAAAATTAGAGATATGGAAGCTATTATTTTTCCTTTAGAAGAAACAATAAATGTTGATTTAATAGTTAGGAGTTAAAATTTGTAAGGACCCGATTTGAGTTCCTAGCCCAACATGTGAATGGACTTAGGTCCAAGAAGCCCAAAACAATGAATTTGTAGAGGAATAGGTTGAAAAATTGGGCTTTAGTTGGTCAAACAACAAGCTAGATAGACTTGATGACAAAAAGATAAAAATGAACAACTGTAAAATGAAGAAAGAACGTCCTCGGCGGAATCCGAGGACAATAGTTCTTGTATAATGCTTTTAGATAGTATTACAAGTTTGATTGTGGATTGCTACAGTATCTCTTCTCTCAATTTTTCGATCCCTTCATCTTGTTTCCTCCTCTTTCTTTTATACTCTCCCTCCTTTTCATCTCCACCTTCCACCTATATGCTAGATGGCTAAGGCTGATAGTTGTCCCATCAGCACTCCCCATAAGTCCTCATGTAGTAGCTGTAAGGCTGAAATACACTGTTCAGGTATTACTTCTACATTAATGCGGCCAGGGGATTAGCTGCAGTGCATTTAATGCGGAGGTAGCAGCTTTCTCCTCAGATATTTTAGGGCTCATCCTTATCTTATATCTCTACAATACTTGTCCGCCCCAACTGAATTTCAGGGGTTGTCATCCTTGTTGTCAAACCATCTTCCAAGACCTCGGCCAAGTCCGGTCAAGGAAGTTTTCATCCTCGACATACTCTCCGGAGCTATTATGACCAAACCCCACCTTTTATATATCAGCGCAATCTCCTCTGACGAAGACTTCTCCTCCTCAGGCAGATCCTCATTCTCAGCTTGGGCCATAGGTCCAATATATGGATAAATAATGAGCTTCTGGGCCCAAGGTCCCTACAAAAAATTTTTAGTTTTTAGTTTAAAAAAAAAAAAGAAAAAAGAAAATGAAAGAGAAATGTTATACACACACCTTGTTATATGTAAAAAACTAGCATTTGTTAAATCATGTTATAAGCATATTTTGGGTGAGTGCAGGTTATTCTTTGGATTTGTATTTTTGATATATATCTTTAGCTTGGCACCCTTGTAGAAATTTTATGGCTCCATCACTGTATTAGAAGTCAATTTCTTATCCGCTTCTTAATATATATATATATATATATATATATTATACATCTTAATATTTTTTTTAACAATAGTGAGGTATCAAGATTAAAGAAAATTGTAATGTGTAAATACTAATGATGATCAAAGATTCATCATATGATGTCGGGTTACACACATTAATAGAGAGCAAGATAACCAAGTTACATCATAATTTAGTAGTTTCCTATCCTATTTTTGGAGCTTTTACCTTAACAGGAACCGTAGAGCTTCCTATATAAACACAACACAAGACCACAAACCACAAGATAACTAG
The DNA here is from genome assembly GCF_001633185.2 of Quercus lobata. NCBI lineage: Eukaryota > Viridiplantae > Streptophyta > Magnoliopsida > Fagales > Fagaceae > Quercus > Quercus lobata. The sequence continues at coordinate 8,863,153 of NC_044905.1, read as the reverse complement.
ATTTCTTTCCCTTGATTACACACGTACACACTCGCACTTTCTTCATGGATTCATTAGTGCTATGCCTTTTTGTGACTCTGCTTGCTGCTGTTGGGCATGCAAGTGCTGCCGAGGATGTTCCTTGGTCACAAAACTATGTCATCTTGTATGGACAAGAACATACCCAGCTTCTTAACCAAGGGAAAGAGATTGAAATTTCAATGGACCAATCATCAGGTTGATCTTCTATTTTATGATTGTTCTTCTAATTAATTTGTTCTTGCATGCACTTATACATGTGTTTGAGATGTTAACTTGTGTGTCTTATTTGTATCTTTATGGCTTTTATAATTGTGAAATAATGATGCTCATGTCTAAAAGAGATGACAGAATCTGATGCTTTAGTTTTTTTTTTTTTTTTTTTTTTTTTTTTTTTTTTTTTTTTTTGTATGTGCATGCTCATGCAACACAGGTTCAGGTTTTAGGTCCTTAAAAACTTACGGTTCTGGATTCTTTGGTATGAGAATGAAACTCCCGAATAAAGATACAACCGGAATTATTACAAGCTTCTATGTAAGTATTTCATATTTTGGACCCCCTTATCTCCCTTGGCTAATCCCATCAATTGCCTTATTTGGTATACATGCATAATAAATTATACTAATACTAGTGTGTGTTAATGGCAGCTAAGATCACATACACCCAAGCATGATGAGCTCGATTTTGAGTTTTTGGGTAGTAAGACACAACAATATATGTTGCAAACAAATGTGTTTACAAATGGTCAAGGTTTTAGGGAGCAAAGAATCTCTCTTTGGTTTGATCCAACTACAGACTTTCATAATTACCAAATACTTTGGAACCAACATCAAGTGGTGTATGAATAATATCTCTCCCATGGCCTCATCCATTTTATTTATGGGTTATGCTAACGAGTGCCCTTAGGGCACTTATTAACAATCCATTTTAGGAAAGTTTTGACATCACTTTTATGGAAAATGAAAAAAACTGTCAAAACATTAATTATTATTTTTTCTTTTCCCATAAAAACTTTCTTTAATTGGATTTTTAACCAATTCCCTAAGGGCACTCGTTAGCATTTCCCTTTATTTATTTGCTTATTCTTGACAATATTTTCTAACATAAAAGTTTATGTATAGGTGGTTCGTGGATGACACTCCCATAAGAGTGTTTAAGAATAACAACAAAATTGGAGTGGGTTACCCGGCACAATCAATGCAAATAGAGGCAACCATTTGGAATGGATCATGGGCTGGTGAGCCAAATTGGAGTCAAGCACCCTTCCAAGCCTACTATCAAGGATTTGGCATTGATGGTTGCTTAGCTCGAAACCACACCATTGGTTTTTCTGAGTGCTCTTCTCCCACATTTTCATGGAATGGGGTTAAGTACTGGAAGTTAGACAGTCAACAACAAAGTGCATACGAAGATGTGAGAAACAAATACTTGGTTTATGACTATTGTTTAGCTGGCTCCAAACCTCCTCCAGAATGCCCAAGTAACCAGTAGAGTTATACCCGGTCTTGTATATGCCATAATATGCTATATTTTAGCATCAAAGCACAAAAAAGGGCCATTACCCGGTCTAATAATTATAATAAAATTTGCAATTGTGTTACAGTACTACCCTAAATTTATAATGGTACTATAACTCACTTGCAAAATTAAAATATTGTTTTCTTTCACTTTCTCTCTCTCCTTGACTCACCACAAAATTAAAATACCTTTTTTTTTTTATTGTTTTTGGTTATATATTTTATTGCATAAATATATTATTTTAATGTGTTGTATAGGAATATAAGAGTTGAAATGTTAGATATATTGTAAAATAGTATGGAATAATAGATAAAGTAATTTTTGAGATGATAAAATGAGATATTTAATAAAAACCAAATGCGTAATATACTCAGAAAATAATTTTGGGAATTTGTGTACAATCTATCAAAGAAGAAGCAACTGAGCATGGATACAATGATATAGCTATTTGTATACAATCTATCAAAGAAGAAGAAAAATCCTAAACTGAATTTCGAGATAAGCGGGAAAATAAGTTAACACTAACAACCAATGAAAACTATACACATGGCTAATTACTAACAAAAAACAGGTAGAAACCCACTTAATTGATGCGACACCGTTTCAATAAAACCATCAGTAAAGTTAGAACAAAACAGTGTCGTATTTACAAAATTCATGAACTCTTTCACTTATGTCAAACGATGCCGTTTCAGTATTGGTCTTTAATGAGTGACTAAACAACTCCGTGTTCCTTATCTTCAACAGTTTGTAAATATATGAATTGTTAGGATAGGTTTATGAGTAATACTTGTGTTTGGATATCGCTTATTTTACTAAAAACTGAAAGCTGAAAATACTGTAAAAAAATAATTTTTAAATGTGTGAATTGTGCCGTGTGGCTCATTTTTAATGAAAATTTTGTTGAAAAAAGAGATTTGTGAGTTTCGTGAACCGTGCATGGGACCCACTGAAAAAGCATCACAGCCACAAAATGCGTTTCAAAAAAAAAAAAAAGCAAACGCATTATAATCGGTATCCAAAAGGATACTACATCTATAAATTATTTTACAATATTTTTATAAATTGTTGATGTGACTAACTTCTTATTGGTTTTTACCTAGTCTCACCATTAACACCACTTTTTCATTTATTAATAATCACTCGCCACATTAGCGGTATCGCTGGTATGTAAAGTTTTTTTTTTTATTATTATTATTATTTTAATTTGTACTCTAGCATTACTCTTCCTTTATTGTAAGAAAAACAAAACTTTCTATAAATAGGCACCCTTAATTTAATTATATTAAATGTTTAATATAATTTGATTCTCTCTTATTTTTTTGTCTAAATATAAAATTTGATTATTATTATACTTATTAATAGATATTTATTATGATTTTTTTTTGAGAAACTATTATGATTATTTGTTATCTAGAATTATATATTCTAACATCAAACATTTATTAAGATTGTGTCTATATATATATATATATAGAGGTCTCAAAAGTTTATGTAACCATCAACCAAAGTCTAATATTTTATATATTATAGATAAATAGATTATAATATGCTATATATAATTATAATCACAAGATATCATATCTATGATTTGTTCTATTTAGTGGTATTTCAGATATTGTCAAATTTTAAACTACCACTGTACATCCTTGATGCGATGGTCACTTCATAAATATAAGTGTTTGTGAAATGTAGGGGACAAAAGCCATGGTTCAAGTCTCCAAGAGTGCACTTCACACACATATACACTTAGATTAAGTTAAAGTAGAATCTCTATCTTGTAAAAAAAAAAAAAAAAAGTTTAAACCAAAAACATTCTAAAAAAATTTAAATAATAAATAATAAAAAAAGTTACAGAAAGTATTTGGTTATCATGTTGTTGTATAAGAACGATTACAAGTTACAATCACCAAAGCTACCAAGTACCATTTCACCTTCGTACTTTTTCATCAAAATAATCTGCAGTCAGGCAATTTGACGTTGGATGCTATTCTTTTTTATTTTTCCTTTAGTGAAGTTGGATACTGCTAGTCATGCATGTGTTTTCGTATTGTCTTAATTGGGATTATATTGTTACTAAATAATTAATTTAATCAATAAAATATTTTTACTAAATAAAAAAGAAAAGAATAAGGCAATAGAGAGGCCTCAAAATTACAGAAATTTGCAATAGTGAGAAAGTTTTTTTATCTTAATGTAAATTGTGAGTTGTAAATAACTAAATATGATAAAAGATTGGTCATATATATGATGTCGGGTTACACACATTAATAGGCACATAATTTATTTTGTTTTAGTTTTTTACATGTACAAAGGCAAAACAATGCTGTAACTCTTATCTTAGCCCAGAGATCTTTATTAAATCACAATTTATTTGTATGGATGGAGGATCTTTCATAGGATCTCTTTCCAGTTCTTTAGCATGATTTTATCCAATCCTACTTACCCTTTCTTAAAAAAAAGAAAAGAAAAGAAAATTTATAAATACATATCCATTGTTTTATTTTTTGTGTTATATTATGTGTTCCGCTAATTATGGTATGTCATGTGTCTGATTTTTTTTTCTATTTTAAATTATTTTATAAGGAAAGTAAAATAAATAAATAAATAAAAACACATTGTAAGTTATGATCGATAGAATACAAAGTAATAAGCTAGCACATGAATTATAAAAAAGTGACACGATTCGTGATTAAGTTGTTTCCTACTCTATGTTTGGAGCTTTCCTTTTCAAGAAGCAAGGTGTTTTCTATATAAACACAACACAATAGTAAAAGACCACAAACCACACCATAACCTAGATTTCTTTCCCTTGATTACACACACACTCGCACTTTGTTCATGGATTCATTAGTGCTTTGTCTTTTTGCAATTCTGCTTGTTGCTTCTGCTGGGGATGCTAGTGCTGCCGAGGATGTTCCTTGGTCACAAAACTATGTCATCTTGTACGGACAAGAACATATCCAGCTTCTTAACCAAGAGAAAGAGTGTCAAATTTCAATTGACCAAATTTCAGGTTGAACTTCAATTTTATAATTGTTCGTCAAATTAATTTGTGCATGCACTTGTGTATGTGTCTGTGATGATGTTAACTTGAGTTTGTGGTATTTGCATCATTTTGACTTTTACAAGAATGTATGATGCTCACGTCTAAAGGAGATAATCCCATGCTTACCTTAAATTTTTTTTCTTCATGTGTGTGCATACACAACACAGGTTCTGGTTTTAGGTCTTTAAAAACTTACAATTCTGGATTCTTTGGGATGAGAATGAAACTCCCGAATAAAGATACAACTGGAATTATCACAACCTTCTACGTTAGTATTTCATTTTTTGGACCCCTCTCCCTTGGCTAATCCCATTGTTTTTCAAATTTTGTATGCATGCATGCATGCAATATATGATGCTAATACTGGTGTGGGTTTATGGCAGCTAAGATCACATACAAAAAACCACGACGAGCTCGATTTTGAGTTTTTGGGTACTAATAAGACACAACCGTATTTGTTGCACACAAATGTGTTTACAAATGGTCAAGGTGATAGGGAGGAAAGAATCTCTCTTTGGTTTGATCCAACGGAAGACTTTCATGATTACCGGTTACTTTGGAACCAACATCAAGTGGTGTATGAATAACATCTCTCCCCTCATTTTACCCTCACACTCATTTTTTAGTATTTACTTTTTTATGTCCATGGTGGATATTTTTACAATGCGAATATTCTTGTATTAATTGTGAATATTGATGTAAAATAATTATTTTTCAAAAAAAAAATGTAAAATAATTGATGTAAATGAGTGTAAGAGTTTTTTTTTTTTTTTTTCTTTTACTTGTTTATTCATGACAATATTTTCTAGAGTTCAAATTTGGTAAGAATAGGATGTAAAACTCATGTTTTAAACCATTCAATAAGAGATTGTCACGTCAACTTTTTACTTAAAACTCAATACATCCTACCACACATAATAGTATCTCAATAAACTCCTAGTTAAGTTAGATTTTCAAATGGGTATTAAAATTGATTGAGTGTGGTTATATCTATTCTTTAATATGTAATATGATAATGTAATTGTGGGGACCAGTTAATTAGGAAGTATCGTTAAAGCAGTATTAACTGGGCCTATGGCCCTATCCGAGGATATTAGACCATTCGACGAGACCCAAATAAGGTTATAAGGGGAATAAAATGGAGAGAGGAGTAGAGACAATGTGAGATAGGGCCCAATAATCGTCCGAGGACAAAAACCTTCTCGGCAACATGTGTTCAAGGTGAATCTGAGTGCCTTATCATCACGGACTTACTTCGGAGTTATATCACAACTAAGGATAGGACATTGGACCAGGGATAAGAATAAAAAGGTAGAAAAATATCTTCAAAAGCTGCTACCTCCACATTAATTGTCTCTCAACCAACTCTCTGGCCGCATTAATGTGGAAGTGATGTCTAAACAGTGATCAAACAGCCTTATAGCTACTGGTTGATGGTTTTAGGAAGTATTGGATGGGACAGGAATTAATCTCCCGAATCTAACCTACATGTATATGGTAAGGATGACACCAAGATTGCAGTATATAACCCGGAAGAATGCATTGAGAGGGGGGATTGGAACTCTTGTATAATTTTATTTTGAAGAAAACCATATGAAACAAATTACTTAATTTGTTCCGAGGATAAATTCTCTAATCTTATTTATGTCAAACCGTCTTGAATTGTTAAGTCTAATTGTTTTTCTTTTGGGATAAATCTAGTTCTTCTATCCACACTCTATAAATTCATTGTTTGGGCCACGGGGGTTTGAGCCCAATCCGGTTTTGGGATCAATCCAAATCCAGTCCCTACAGTAATATACTGGGATTGGAGGGGTAAAACTTGGGTTTTACACCACATTTTCATTAAATTTAATCTTTGTTTTTCTAACATTGAAGTTTATATATAGGTGGTTCGCGGATGGTACTCCCATAAGAGTGTTCAAGAATAATGCAAATATTGGAGTGGGTTACCCGGTACAAGCAATGCAAATAGAGGCGACCATATGGAGTGGATCATGGGCTGGTGAGCCAAATTGGAGTCAAGCACCCTTCCAAGCCCACTATCAAAGATTTGACATTGATGGTTGCTCAGCTCGAAACAACACCATTGCTTCTTCTGAATGCAATTCTCCCACATTTTCATGGAATGGGGAGAAGTATTGGAATTTAGACCCTCAACAACAACGTGCTTATGAAAACGTGAGACAAAAATACTTGGTTTATGACTATTGTTCTGTTGGGTCCAAACCTCCTCCGGAATGCCAAAATAACCAGTTGAATTATCCATAGGTGTGTTATTCTTCTTAAACTAGAATGAAAGGAGCATATGTATGTCAAATTGTGCTAGAACTAGTTCCTAATAAATAGTAGAAGAGGAAGAAAATTTTTTCCCTGGGGGAAACAAAATATATAGGCAAAAAAAAAAAAAAAAAAAAAAAATCCAAAGAGTAATATCATATATTATTTTCTCATGTATGACAATAGTTACATCAACTTCGTATTTACATAAGTTAAAATAGTGTTTATTTAATCCAATCAGCTTGTAAATTGTGAACTGTCTTTTAAATTATATTGCTCACAATTAATATTCTTAAAAATATTTTATTAAATAATTTAGAGACTACACGATTAGAATATACTATCACGTATGAGTATACAACTCTATATATATTATTGTCAAAATATAAAATTAACGTTTATCTTTTAGTGTGGGTTTAAGTAAGCTCAAGGGTTATAGTTTTAGAAGATTAGGAGAAGATTGCACCCCCCCCCCCCCCCCCAAATTAACCTTGGCTTATGCCATTGACTGGCCCCATTTTTTTTCATCCCTTAAAATAAAATTAATTAATTAAAAGTTAAAAGTTGATATGTGAAATAGGTGTTAAAAATAAATGAGTAGATAGAGTCATTAGCATTCTTTCTTTTTTTTTTTTTCTTTTTTTTTTTTTGTGTGTGTGTGCATACTTTCTATTTTTATTTATATCATTATTTTATTTCTTTAAATTAAAATAAATGGTATGGATGATAAAAACATAAAAGAGGGATGTTAATAAGACTCACCTGAGAGATAATCATCTAATGATTATAGAATGACTTATTTGGTTGTCAAGAAAGTGAAAATAAGTGAGTTTCTCCCATAAAAAGTGTGATTGGCATTATTCAAAGGAGATTTTTTTTTTTTTTTTTTTGCCAAAAAAGTGAGAGAAATGAAATTGAAGATTAATTTTTTATTTCATTTAAATTGAAGAACTTATATTTTGTGCGTGCACATGATTTTATTTATTTATTTATACAAATTACGTAATCCAATAACCACGTAAGTTTTTTCCACCATTAAGAGAATGACAATTATCAAAATGATAATTGGTTCAAAAGCTCAAGGATCCAAATGAAAATAGTGTCAAAATATAGGTTTAAAAGAAGAAGAAAAAATTGTTCGAAAGTGGGGCAACCAGCCATAGCAATTCTACTTGGGCTAATTGAGTCTTTGAAGATTAGCAAAACCCGGCTTAAAACTGTCATTACTGTTTTGAAAACCTCATGTGCCCAAATGGCCCAACTATTTAAACGAGGCCTGTCAGATCGGCACCTTCTAGTCTGGAATTTTCTTCTATCTTTTAATCCCCCGAAAAAGGGAAAAAAAAAAAAAAATCAAGAAAATGCTACATGCTGATCCAATGTTATTCTCATTGTTTTATTATTTTTATCATTATGGGCAAGCAAAGACTGAGCCCATTTTTTTTTTCTTTCTCCTTTTCATTTTCTCTATTTTTTTGGGTTGTTACTTGTTGACACATGTCATAAATGATCAAGTAAAATAATTTCTTTCAAGTACAATCTTCTCTGTTAATTGTATGTGGTTCCCCCTTAATGGGAGATGGTTCCCCCTTAATGGGAGATTTACTTTTGAATGGGTGTACTTCTAAATTGATGTGGAGAAACTTCCTCACACCCGCATTGAAGACAGTAATTATTAAGTTTTCTATTAATACAATAACATGATCCTCTCTCCTTTTATATTGATGGTAAATCTTATTAATGTGTTTTTTGAAAATATCTAATAATTTTTTTTCTCTTTTTTCATAAATTTTTCGGTCTATGGACGAAGAAAAAATAAATTCTTTAAGGAAAATGATAAACCCTTCAAACTTCTTAGTTTTTATGTCTTTTTATTATATGTGAGTTTTGAAATTTTAACTATTTAATCACATTTTTTTAATATTCTTAACACGTGTCGAATCTCGTTCAAACAAGATATTATTTTTATTCGATTAATAAACTTATTTTTTTATACATAATTGTAGATCACAAAAACTTGAAAAGTAAATATTTTGTTGATAATATAACTATTTTTTTTAATACAAGATAAAAATTATACTCTAGTTTAATTTAAGTGTATATGTGTATAAAAATTCTCTTCTGGAAACTTGAACTTCGTCTTTTTTCTTTCACATCCCACAAGCAAATATTTGTAAAATAACCACCACATAAAGGATACACGACGGTTTGAAGACATAATTATTTATTTTTTTAAGGACATACACCCAACTGTCAAATTCTCAAATTTTAAAAAGTTTTTTTTCCAAATTAGTTCGGAGAGAGAGTACGGCTGACTTTTAGCGGTGCCATGTTTGGTATGCACGTGCACCATTGCCCTTGCTCAGCTTTAACTTACAGGTGAACTGTAATTTTCTGCATTTATTTAGAGCATTTCCCCACGTGACTATTTTTTTTTTCATTTTCTTTGTGGTTAAAATTTAAATTCTAAAATGGGCATTTTCAAGAATCTTTTTGCCTGGGAGGTTGTGAACTTGTTGTGATGTGACTTGCGAGCTCTCGTTTAACCCACCAAAATTTTGCACATTTAAGATTTAATTATGTATGGTTAAAACAAATACTATTTACTAAAAGTAAAAGATTATGAGGACCGTTAGGTAGAGTTTCTCTCTGATTCATATACCATCTCTTCAATTACCTACAACGGTACATGTATTTTTCTATTTTAATAGGAGATTGGAATGTTTGGTTAATCTTTTCGACATTTTATTTATTTATTTTCATTATCATAATTTTCTATTGGTGGTTTTTTTTTTTTTTTTTTTTTTTTTTGAGAAGCCTATTGGTGGGTGTTAATTGATTGTAAAATAAGAATGATGGATGTGACTATCTAACTGAGGTTTATATAGTGCATAAATTACGACGTGCAAAATCACGTGCTTTTTTTTTTTTTTTTTTGGCAAAAGGAAAGCACGTTGTTCCATTGAATGAACGTGTGTTAAAATTAATTAAGTACTTGTGTTTAGTACTTCAAAGTTCTTATAAAATACGATTATCAATAAAAGTTCTTATAAAATACAGTAGTAATTACTACAAAGCTCTAATAGGAGAAAAACAAATAAAGCAAGTAGTGATAAATTAAAGCAGTAATCAATGTTATCAAGATTAGGCAGCCATGGATCATGTAGAAGCGGACATGAACTCACACGTGGACACAAAAGTAAGCAATGACTCATTGGTGATCCATTAATCCATAGAAATACGATGAAGAACCCTTAGTTTTACGTTATAAGAATGGTTTAGACCAACACTAAAAGTCTAAAATATTTCAAAAAGTTTAAAGACACTCACCAATTTACACACACAATTTAAATACTTGTTAAGTTGTTCCAAACTTTCCTAATTCATGCTATAATAAATTTATTATCCATTTGAAAACAATTTATCTAGTTTTTTTTTTTTGAAAATACTACAAATAAAAAATAGTAAAAAGTTAAATAAAATAAAAAGGTGACTCATGTAAGACCAACAAATAATAAGAAAAATAAGCAAAAAATAAATAAAATAAGTAAGTGTCTCATATAGAATTCATAAATAGAAAGAAAAATAAACAATACAGTGATTTATAATCCTATTCAATAATGAATAATCCTATAGTTACTGTGTGTCATAAATGGTGAACGGGTTTAATCCAATCCAATAATCCCACAACAAATTATTCAATAATTCAATAGTGATCAATCCAAAGGTTAATCACATGTGAGAAATAAGGAATAATAACCCTTTGAGGATCCTCTATTTTCATCATTGAATGGTCCTTAAATTCCTTACAAGTGTAACCACCACCAATGGCCTACCAACTTTTATAAGACTAGTTTCCAATCAAAACAACATAATTGAAAGATATTTCAATCAAAACTTAAAAAAATTAATAAATTCATTCTCTTATCACCGGAGTGCTATTTCAGTAGCATTGGACGATTTATGCTTGCACTTAAAGACACATTGCTTTAGGAAATCTTGGACCTGTTCAACATATCCACATCAATATCAAAATACCCCCTTCCCCAAAAACACCAGGGAGAAGCACAGTTTTATTGTACTAGGCTTTTCCATTTTGCGAAGAAGACCAATGATATACAACTGGACAAATATCTAAACCATGATTTGGGAGAGGCACATTAGTGTGTATATATGCATGATTTGGTCAATATATACCTACCACGCATCATTTTTTTTTTTAAGGTACAGTCACGGTCTATAATCTTACTACTAATACCAAATCACCAATTATATAATTCAATTTCAAAATTTTCTAATATTTATCATAATAAATTACCAATTATTACAAAATGCTAAGTTGTTAGAAATTGATAAATTTAATTAGTTAACCATTATTTTTACCCTGCACTATCTGTAAATAGGATTATCGTTTTTTTTCTTCCTTTTTTTCCTTTTCTTTTTCACACTTTGAATCTATAATAGTAATGCTACACATACAAAAAAAAAAAAAAAAAAATTATAAGTCAAATTTAGATACAATATCAGATTTAATTATCTTTAAAAATTAATAATATTATTAGATCAATGCAATGATGTATATCTGAGTTGCAAAAGATTTTTTTAAAATAATTTTCTTATAATTATTATTTTTAATAAATAAAGATGAGAGAATTTGGATTCCATACGTCTTCATTGAAACCTTAAAAACATTAAAAGATGCTAACCTATTGAGTTGCAAAGGTTTTGAGTGACATATTTTATTATTACACACTTCGTTACAGCTTGTGAATTTGTTAATTTAATTATTTGAAGATCACAATTAATTTCACACCTATTTTTTATTATGATTAACTACCTGTCACATTTATAATCCTCTGCTCACAATCAATTACACCAAATAATTATGAAAACAAATACAAAATTTGGTGTGGTTCTCTAATTTTTTCTTATAATAATCCAATGACCACATGCAAGGGTCGCGGTAAAGTGAGTAGACGTAGCCACGTAGGTTGTGACTGTGTGCCACTACTCCCTAGATTTTTTGCTAAACTAATTGTAGCTTAGAAACGTGGAAGAGCAGGTTGCCAAGTTGGTCTCACGGTTTTTTCATGAGACGGAGCGAAACGGCGTAAAAGGGCAGTTTGGATTTCCAAAGTTTCAACTAACAGTTTGGTCTCTGGTCCCGTGTGGTCGTGGTGGCGTCATTACATTACAGCCCATCAGCCAGCGCACAGACAAAAATAAACAGATAATGGGGCACCACTACACTACACTACAACATAGGCCAGGATCACAATTATTTACGTTGGTCGAGTTGTAAGTAACGGTCAAGCTTCGTTAAGTAACAAGTTGCGACAAAATTTGTTTATTGTGATTCTAACATTTTTCATCTACTTGTACCAATTAGTATCCATTTTTATTCTCTCTCTCTCTCAATATTTTTTTATAAGACACAGTCTCAACACTCAATAGTCACTCAATTCTCTTATTCGTGGCCAAATAAATTCAATACCTCCATTTCTCTCTCACTATCAGTGTTATAGGCTTGGTCTGAGAGAGAGAGAGAGGGAGAAATGAGTTTCAGGGATGAGAGCGAAGAAGGGAGGGATCTCAGGAAGCCATTCTTGCACACTGGGAGTTGGTATCGTATGGGGTCAAGGCAGTCCAGTATGATGGGCTCGTCTCAGGTCATTCGTGACAGCTCTATCTCTGTCGTAGCTTGTGTTTTGATTGTCGCTTTAGGACCAATCCAGTTTGGTTTCACTGTAAGCAATCTTCTTCTTGTTGATTCTTAAGCAACAAATTAAGCTTTTTGCTATTCTGGGTGTCACATATGTAACAGCAACAAAGCTTCAAACTTGTTTTCTTAGCAACTAAACAGAGTTCTATTTTTGTTTTCATGTACTTTTTGCAGTCTGGGTATTCATCACCTACTCAAACCGCAATCACTTCGGATCTTGGACTTTCGGTTTCAGAGGTGTGAATCTATATCTGCTGTTTTTTTTTTTTTTTTTGGTGATTTGGATTTTGTCTTACACAAGTTTCTAACAATATTCATGGGCCAGTATTCTTTATTTGGTTCTTTATCCAATGTGGGTGCAATGGTTGGGGCAATAGCAAGCGGTCAGATTTCCGAATATGTTGGTCGAAAAGGAGTAGGATTTGGTTCATTCATTGCTTTTCTTATTGTTACTACACATTGGTTTTATTTTGTTTTTGATTGTTTTGGTTATGATTGATTACTGAGTATTAACTTTCTTGTGATGAATTGCAGTCCTTAATGATTGCTGCCATACCAAATATTATTGGATGGCTTGCCATATCCTTTGCCAGAGTAAGATATAGTGATTGTTCAATTTTTAGATTTAATTCAACTAGGCATATGGATTTTGGAAAGTGGGGGCCAAAGCATATCGTCTTATATAAAAAATTAACTGATGTGTGTAGGATTATTCATTTCTCTACATGGGCAGACTGTTGGAAGGGTTTGGTGTGGGAATAATATCTTATACGGTAATGTTGCAATTTTGATCTTCTAGTTTGGTATTCTGTGCAAAAGATGATATCTTGGGAGGTTTAACTTTGTTGATTATCTGTAGGTTCCTGTGTACATATCTGAGATAGCACCTCAGAACATGAGAGGTGGTTTGGGTTCAGTGAACCAGGTTAGCTATGTTTGGTGGTTTATCTTAGCATGAGATGGTGTCAATAATACTATATGAGACCAATCACTGGCCAATTCAGTTATTTTTCTTTTTGTGTTTTCCTAGCTTTCAGTCACCATTGGAATAATGCTGGCTTATGTGCTGGGACTTTTTGTTGAATGGAGAATACTGGCAGTTTTAGGTAATCCTCTGAAAGATTCAATCTGGTGGTCATATATGTACTCTCATTTTCTTTATATTTTTTCTCATACAGATGAAACCTCATCTTCTTTGTAAGAGATGATATTGATTAAAAATAAAGTTTCTTCTATACCTTATTTGTCTACCAAACCACTGGTGAGCAGAGATGCTTACCAGGCAGAAAGCTTGCTTTCATTAATTATAGTCATAAAGTTTCAGGCCTACAAAATTCAATTGTCTTTATTAATAAGCTTAATTTTCCTAAATTTTATGAAGGGTAAAAAAAAAATTGTGGTGATGGGGTTCTTGACAGAGGTTTTTTGTGTAATACAATGGGAGTGGTGAAACTTGTTTAGCTCAAATTTTGTTGAGAAGTTAAATTTAAATGTATTTCTAACTTAGTAAGGCTCAATGTCTAGTTGGTCTGTACTGTTTGAGTTTGATAAGGTTTATCTTCATGAAGGTGTGTTCATAAGCTTTAGGGTTTATCTTTTCATGTAGTGTGATAATCCAGTTTCCTTTTTAGTAAAATCATATCATGTGAATAATATTCATTTATTTTTTGGTATTTGAAAAGAAAAGGGCTAAAGCCCTGCTTAAGAAGGCTATATCAACAACAAAAGAGACTCAATCAATCTACAATAACCCCAAAATTTTAAATTTTTGAGGCTTATTCACATGAATACTTGAGACTTTGGGTTTGGGGTGCTCATTGGATTTGTGGTTACTTCAGTGAATTCTTTTGTGGTCTATGAACAACTTCGCACTCGTTAACTCCTTGTCATCAATTTATAAGTAAGAAGTTAATTCTCCTACATGTTCTAAAGGAGTAAGGAAAATGTGAGCTAGATATAATTGAACAAAAGGCTTCATATATTTGAAAAGCATCTTGGGAATGATAGAAAGTTATGACCTCTTCTGTTGCAGGTATGCTGCCATGTACAATATTAATACCTGGTCTGTTTTTCATTCCTGAATCTCCTAGATGGCTGGTAAGATTTTTAAAATTGGCTTTCTTAATTAGGTGGATAGCTTATTATAGTTTCTTGATTTGTGTTTTCCTTCCTCAATCCAGGCAAAAATGGGTATGACAGAAGAATTTGAAGCTTCTTTGCAAGTTCTCCGGGGGTTTGATACTGATATTTCCGTTGAAGTAAATGAAATCAAGGTAAATGCCACTAGTCTGCAAATTAAACTGGTTTTATAATTTTACTTTATTCCCTGTCATTAAAAGAAGTCAACCCTTTGACATTCACAATTTCAGGCTAGAACTCTTGAAGTACATAATTATTTATTCCACATATCTGGGAAATTACCTATTTAAATGATGGTCAAATAAGCATTTTGCAGAGATCTGTAGCATCAACAAGCAAAAGGTCAACTATCCGGTTTGCGGAACTCAAACAAAGAAGATATTGGTTTCCTCTGACGGTATTAATTCTTTTTCTAACATGTTTAATTTTGTCAATCTTTGTTGTGGCTTCTACCTAGTTGATTTTGGCTAATTTATTTCCTGCAGATTGGAATTGGATTACTTGTTCTGCAACAGCTTAGTGGAATCAATGGTGTCCTATTCTATTCCAGTACCATCTTTGAAACTGCTGGTAAGCATGAACTCAGTCATCTTACATTGAAGCGTTTCATAGAGGTAGTGTACCATAAACACAGTAGTCTTAAAATTGAGAGTGTAAGATTGCATACTCAGAAGTTTAACACAGAACCTCAAGAAACTACTAGTTGTATCAAGCAACGTTTTTCATTTTAAATCCTTTTTGCAATAAATAGTTCACTTTTCAGTATCCTTATATTGTTTTATAATCTATTATTGAACAACCTTACTTTTACATCCTGAAATAGCTCAAAGCTTGTCAATGTCCCCATGTTGGTTTTACCTGAATAAGGTTGCTTGTCCAATTTCACACAATTCTTGTATACAAACTAGTGAACTGGAAAATCAAGCTTAATGCTCAAGTGTCTTATTAGATGCCATAATTGTCTACAGGGGTTACATCAAGCAATGCGGCTACGTGTGGACTTGGTGCTGTTCAGGTACAGCTCAAAGATAAAATGCAGTATATGTAAATAAAATACTCGATTTCTTTTCCTTATTGTCCAATGTTCTCAAGTCATAATCACACATAAATTTGTATGCCATCCAGGTCCTTGCCACTGGAGTGACTCTATGGTTCGTGGACAGATCAGGGCGCCGGCTTCTTCTTATTGTGAGTTGGAACATTTTCCTCAATGTTTATTCACCAGGTAATGATCTACCTGGAGGAGAAATGAAGAATTTTTTAATTTTTTGTTTCAGATTTCTTCCTCTGGAATGACCGTTAGCCTCCTAATTGTTGCAGCATCATTCTATCTAAAGGTAATAATTTAGTGGATTTTGTGGACAGAAGGATTGTGATATGCATGCAAAAAAGTTTGTTATTCTTCCATGTTCTCTACAACTTAAACTGTATGATTATGATCCCAGGATTTTGCATCGGAGGATTCTACTTTTTATAACGTATTGGGCATTGTTTCAGTGGTTGGAGTTGTGGTATGCCTATATTAGTATATTCCAACTCATTATATATTAAAATTAATGCTATAATTTCCTTTATCAGTCTAACCTATTATTTCTTTCAGGCAATGGTAGCGACCTTTTCACTAGGAATTGGAGCCATTCCATGGATTATAATGTCAGAGGTACCACCATTACATTACATTTTCTCATTGGATTTCTTGCTTTTGTCAGAAAGGCTGAAATGAGATGCTTTTGACAATGTCCCTCTTTATTTTGAACACCACCATCTCTTCATTAGTGAAACTTTACCCTCTATTATTTCCACTTAATCTCTATAGAAAGGGAGAAGCATAAGAATCTGCTTGAATGTCAAACCTTTTACATTGCAAATCTTAATTTTAGCTGTAAAATAACGTTTTGTAAGTTCAAAAGTTATTGTGTAGATTCCACCGGAAGCAACTCAAAAATAGTTGTTCATCACTATGTTCACTTTGGATTGGAGCATCGACTCATTACCATATGACCTCTATGTAGTCAAAAGAACATTTTTATCTGTGTAACTTGCTGCAGTTAATGTTACAGCTCACGTATTGCATGAATTTGGTGATGCAGATTCTTCCAATCAATATTAAGGGCCTTGCCGGAAGTATTGCAACGCTTGCCAACTGGTTCATTGCCTGGGTGGTGACCATGACTGCAAACTTACTCTTGGACTGGAGCAGTGCAGGTTTGCACCTTTCTCCCTTTCCCTCCAACTACATGTGCTTAACACCATGCCAGTTACTCTAGGGAAAAAAAATGCAGGAGATGGCTTTTGATCTTTAGTCAATTACGTACATTGACCTACAGACAGAATTGTTTATTTTAATTCTCTTCACTTTAATCATGTTGCTTCTTTTTTTCTAATGGTTTCATTGGTCTTTAACTAATTCAGGCTGTCTCTGCTATTGACAGGAACCTTCACCATTTATATGGTATTGTGTGCCTTTACTGTGGTATTTGTTACACTTTGGGTCCCTGAAACTAAAGGGAGAGCTCTGGAAGAGATTCAGTTTTCCTTCAGATAAAATTTTCCTCTTTCTTTTTGTTTTCACCTTTTCTATTAGAAGAAACAAATTTCTGCGATTCCAATTTTGCAATGATTCTGCAGATCCTGTGCGATGTAAACATGTATATCTTTTGCCCATGCATAAAGACAGCTTTTTCAGTGAGCTGTGTGTTTCTACAAATAGCTGTATTCTGTGTTCAACAGTTTCCTCATTTTTTTGTTTAATTCATTCATATCAATTTTTCAAGAAAACAACATTCACTTGCATATATTGCTAGATATTAAGGGACCAAATCCAAATGCAACCTAGAGAATGTGTAAATCGTTTACACGATAGGATACGATTTAACACTCATGGTGTCTGTTATATGATAATTCGTTTTTATTATTATGCCAAGACATCAATTGATTTTTTGTTGTTATAGTTGGGAGTTGAACCATTCTCTCATTCCACGACTCGAGTTTACAGGAACCCACTACATGTCTACATGATTAAGTTGTCACATCATATGCAACTTAGAGAAGTTAGGTCAAGTGTATAGACACTGACCTCTCATTACTAGACAAAACGTATCTACCATCCTTTATGAAGAGGGACAAAAGGTATCATATATGAGAAGAGATATATCTACCCTTAAATAAATTTGGTGGTTACAGTATCAAATTGTCAATTGCTCTTGCGAGCTACTGTCCACATTTTTTGGTGAGTAATGTCTAGAAGTTTCTGTATAGCTGGACTGACCCCATCCTTGATATAATTTACAAGCATGATTATGTGCTTTGATTTGATGGGCATCATAATCAGTATGTGCATTGATTGAACTAGGGGTTATAATCAAATTGTCGATTACTCTTGTACGAGCTTTTGTCCACATCTTTTGATGAGTAATGTCTATGAGATTTATGTATAGCTGGACTGATCCCATCCTCAATATACTTTACAAGCATGATTATGTGCATTGATGGTCATCATCATCATTATGTGCATTGATGGAACTAAGTTTTTATTGACCTATTTTTGTACATTATGTTGAGAATTTGGATAGGAGATTTGACGTCCATACATTAAACTGCAAATGAGTTTGTACTTGGCTTCAATTTCATAATACCATTTCCATTATAAAAGATTGGGAAATTTTCAAAAAGCAAAACCTGACCCACAAACAATCTGAGCTTGGCCCTCAACTTCTTGGCAATCTAGTGGGTAGACCCATAACATGAACTCAATCTCATTTGGATGCCCCCACTGGGCCACGGGATGTTATAGATAATATATTTTCTTAATCATTAACCCAATGAGTTAACCTCCAAAAAAAAAACACACACACACACACAATGAATTATTATTAGTTTATTACTTATTAAAGTACCTCATATTTACATGGACTCTCAATTTTACACCATTTTTATTAATACCAATCTTTGAAAAAAGAGAGCAAAATTTGGTCATAAACTTATAGCTATATTTTGAATGTGCTCTGACCTTGCCTCTTGTTGGGGGTAGGGCTTATTTATTCAAAACATTTGAAAAACAGATGGCTTGTTTTCTTTGGTCAGTAAAAAACACATGATTCATAAAACCCATAAGAGGAAACCATGGATATGGTTTACCCATCTCACTGGTAGCCCATTGATTGGCCAATCCAATACAACTTTAAATTCGTCATACCTCTCTTTCTCTGACTCAAAAAAAAAAAAAAAAAAAAAAAAAAAAAAAAAGACTGCAAATTCAAATATAAAATTAGGTATAACAGAACCATCCATGATCCAACGGCAAGTCAAACCATCAATTTGATTGGTAGGCATGAAAACGGTAATTTACAGCCATACAATCACTAAAATAACAGGACTAACTTCTAGATACAAGTAATAGTTTGGCAACAAAATTACAGTTTTTTTACAGGTAGCTGGTTATACAAGTTTCTTCAGAGCCCTCTCATCTCTGCTTAGGTGAGATTAAAAAATGAATAAAATACTATTTTAATCTCTAAATTTTATCGTTACTAAATTAAATTTTTTTTTTTCATCTTTAAACTTTGTAAAAAGTTAAAAAAAAAAAAAGTAGTTTAGAGATTAAAAAAAAACATTTTCAATAGTTTAAGGACGAAAAACAAACTTTTGATAAAATTTAAGAACATAAAATAAAATGAACTTTTGATAAAATTTCAATGGTTTAAGAATGGAAAACAAATTTTTAATAATTTAGGGACGAAAATTGTTCTTTTGGTAAAATTTAAGAACCAAAATAGTATTTTAACCTACAAAAAATTAGACACTTTTTCTACCAATTTGTGAAAGATCCCAGGGAAACCATGAGCCCAAATGATTTATCAAAACTTCATACCATTACCAGCCTCTGTTAACTTATCAAACTTCTCAAACCAGCCTCACTATATACCCCTAAATTTCAGTCATAACTTTTGTCAACGCAATAGATTGTATTATAAGAATTCTACTACAGGCACTGAATTTTTCAAAAAAAAAAAAAAAATCAAATACTCTCTCAAACTCACCAAACTGAGACCCACCACAAGGTCCACATCATAAAAAATACATAATTTGGGTGAGGCATATTTTTTTAACCATGTTAGTATGACGTTGTAATGATGGGATCAAAAGATGGATCTGGAAACGCCCAGCTCTACCAAATTCCATTTATATAATCTGGAAAAGAGTTCTTTAAAAGTAACAAAAGATTTGTTACTTATTTTCCAAAAACAAATCTTTGGTCCACGTCTTTAAAATTGACAATAGCGTGTATTTTTGTCTTTACAAGAAAGTACCTATTAACAAAGATAGAATATCTTTCCCAAGTACTGTAGGAGCAAATATTACATGATAGTTAGCAAAAATTTTGAATCAGTTAAACACCGTAAAATCTAAGAAAGGTTCTATAATTGCTCATGTAATCTAACCAAATAATGATGTTAACGCAACAAAATAGCTAGAGACAACTAAATGTTATTCTTTACTATTGTTTTGAGTTTATAAAAAAAATGTCACTCTCTAATGAGACTGACCAAACTTTTTTTTTTTTTGATAAGCAGAGACTGACCAAACTTGATCTTGCATATATTAGGAGGCATCCACAGAAGTAGAAGAATATGCTTGCAGATTCTCCATTGATAAAAATGACATTAATGTGACACAATGATAGGATCAAAAAAATAAAAAAAATCTAATCCTGCATGTATTAGGAAAGCATCCAAGGAGTAAGAGAATATGCTCGTAGATTCTCAGTTGATATAGATGACATTAGGATGTGCATAAGAGCATATATATATATATATATATATATAGATGACATTAGTATGTGCATAAGGCTCATATTTCCCACATTGACATCAAACACACTATCAATTTTGCAGTTCCTTATGTATCTCAATAATTTAGAGGGACCATCAATACATATTTCTCTTTCATTGATACCAAACCCCACTATTATTTTGCCATTGATTTAGCTTATAGTTCCAATGCATACTGAATATCTGCAACAGTTTAACAGAAAACAGGGTCCCCAAAAAGTCAAATTGGAAAACAACAATAAGATCAAAGGAAAGGGGTATCCAATGTTTAGATGGCTCTGCCAATTTCTTTGGAAAACTACCATTGTAATTCCATCCTCATCTCTGGGATGTAGAGCAAATTTAGGGTTAACTACGACTGTCCACCCTAAACTTTACGTTTGTAATGTACACCATAAACTGCAAAGTCCTGCAATCAGTATCTTAATTCAAGATTAATTTGCAAGGGCAACCCATGGTCAATAGCGACATTTGCAATGTGTATCCTAAACTACAAAAATTCATCAATCAACACTCTGATTCAAGCCCACTAATCTGTTAATTTAGACAATAACTTGGATAGTGACTAATTAATTATAATATAGAATTAGGGTGTTGGTTGTAAAAACCTTGTACTAAAGGGTGCCTTAAAGTTTAGGGTAGATAGCTGCAACTAACCCACAAATTTAAGAGATTTAGAAGGCTGCATTTAATGCTATACTCTCTACAAAGTGCTACAGATTACATTGAGAGAGAGAGAGAGAGAGAACATCCTAGTTTCACCCCTTTTCTTGAAAAAATCATAAGATAAATGACATTGGGATCTTTGTATAATTGTCATTTTTCCTGCAGTAGTTGGAACCAAAAAGAGTAAAGCATTCTTAACCGATCATCCCAACCAGCCAATTTCTTGCATATCAGATCTTATCCATAAGCAGCAAAAATAAACCTTGGCAAATGGCAAGCCAGCAGAATCAGAAGTATTACCTAACTAACAGTGTTACATTAGCATAGGAAAGGGGAAAAAAAGCAACCACTGATCCAAATCTTGTGCGACAGAGAAGTCACCTATATTTTGAATTATATAGATTAAACTTCTACATAGCGGTGTGTACAATAACATAAAATATATACATAATCGAGAAGATGCAAGAAAATTTTAGGAAGAAAGTCTACATGTTTCAACTATTCAGGGTGCATATACATTTGTAGATGAATTCTTCTACATTACTTGTTCTTTCTGTATATATGCAGTCTTAACTCTTAAGCACTAAAAATTAAGTTATGCTACATGGACAAACAGGATAATTGATGTCTTCCTTCCATTAAGAATTTACATAAGAAGGCACGAGTTCATCAAATAGGGAACAACAATCAAACACATATCCATAAGAAAGCTAGTTGCGGATAGGCCTGGCATCTAGCTATCTTTTCAACAGTGGACAACCAAGGACTTCACCTAAACTAAATTCTAGTTTTACATAATTTCACATTTCATGCAACGCTTCTCTCTATCAAAAGAATGGAATACGAGACTTCAAATACAAGTTGAGGATATTCCATAAATTTATGAAAACTCTTTATCATTAACAGAAAATTACAGATGAACAAGATTATGCAAGTTGAAATTTTGGAGCATTATTAAATTACAAAATCAGCATTTCTCCAAATCATAGTACTCTGGAAACATAACTGAAACATACAAGAATTGTGAAGTAAAAAGGACCACAATTTGACATCTGGTATCAAACAAAAAAAAAAAAAATCCAACAAAAAACAATCTCAGGAACTGACAAAAGGTTGAAATAAGGATGGTTAAGCTACCAAAGAAAAATACCCAGAATGGAGAGTCAAACCAAAATGCTATTCAGAGAGTGTTTTCACAGGATAATTGTGAATACTGTCTTCCCAAGGACCGTTATGAGACGGCCTCACATTCCGAAGTGCCTGCCAAACTGCACTATTGCATTTGAAACCACTTCCAAATGCAATCTGCCACACACGATTGCCCTTGCGCATCCTCCCCTTAGCCTCTATATAGGCCAACTCATACCAAATGGAGCTCGACGAAGTATTCCCAAACCGGTGAAGAGTCATCCTAGAAGCCTCCACATGAATTGGCAACAACTGAAGATTCTTCTCCAATTCATCAATCACAGCCCTTCCCCCAGCATGAATGCAAAAATGATCGAACGCCAACTTAAAATCCGGTATATAAGGCTTGACATCCGCATTGAACAACTTCTTAACAAGCAGGGTCGCGAAGAACAGAAGCTGCTCACTAATTGGCAACACAAGAGGACCCAATGTGGTGATATTAGTCTTAAGAGCACCTCCGGCAATAGCCATCAATTCCTTTGACAAAGAAACACCCGTCTTCCCATTATCATCCTGTTCCTGATAAACACACCTAAAGGCCTTATCATCGGCCCCACGATGTGTCCTCACAACATGAACCAGCTTATACTTAGCTCTTCTCCGATCCACAGACTTATTGGAGAGCAAAACCGCGGCACCCCCAACACGAAACAAGCAATTGGGTATCAACATAGACTTCTTGTTCCCAAAATACCAATTCTGAGTGATATTCTCAGTGCTCACAACAACAGCATTAGTATTCCTATGAACTTGTAACAAATCCTTAGCTAAATCAACAGCTATAACCCCAGCACTACAACCCATACCCCCCAAATTAAAACTCCTAATATTACCCCTCAGTTTATACTTATTCACAATCATAGCCGAGAGCGAAGGAGTTGGATTAAACAGACTACAATTCACCACAAGAATACCGATATCCTTAGGTTTCACACTGCAATTCGAGAATAGCTTATCCAAGGCACCAAACATAACCTTTTCGGCTTCGTCCCTCGCGGCCGCCATCGTCGGCTCCGGCGGAATCGCATGCATCGCCTCCGGCACATACGTGTCGTCGCCGAGGCCCGAGCGCTCGAGGATCTTGCGCTGAAACTCCAACGACGAGTCGTCGAAGTCGCCGGTGAGGCGAGAGTGTTCCATGAAGGAATGGGACGGAGCCTTGAGATGATCGGGCGGTTTGTAACACGAGTAATCCACGAGGTAAACGGGTTTGGGTCGGGTCATGATGTAAACGGTCAAACCGAAAACCAAGAAAGCCGAGCAAATGATGACGCTAACAAGGTTGTACTGGAGGTGAAGCCAAAGCTGCCGAATGTCGTCGAGTTCCATTTGCGAGGTTTCGATTAGGGTTACGATGATTAGAGGAACGAAACATAGGGTCAAAAGGTTCGAAATCAGGTAATGGTAACCTAATTTTACGTACTTGAGATTCACGCTCTGTAGAAAATCCGGAAGCCTACGTGACTGGTGGATCTGAACACCAACCGAACCACCACCACCAACAACGACGCCGGAGCCACCGTTAGCGGCGGTTAAGTGGGTTGCGCGGCCTTGGTCCATGGCGGTGGGCCAATCAGTTTTTTTTTAATTAAATGAAAAAGAAAAAAAGTAAAGGATCTGAGAGATTTTGTTGTGTGGGGTAAGTAATAAATGAGAGAGATTTAGTGGTAATAGCAGGTATGTGTGAGTGTGAGAGGACAGTGTTTGTTAGACGGTTATAAAAAAGGGAAAAACAAATTAAATAACGGCCCGTGGAGAAGAAAAGGAATCTACGGTGGGTTTGAGATTTTGACTGTGTTTTTTTAGCCAATCAAAGTGAGTCTGTGTGTGTGTACAATGTATTTTTATGCGCGTGTAGTTTTGCAGGGAGGTTATAACTCCTATAAAAATAACAAACAAAAGTTTCAGTTCATTACGAAACGAAAAACTTTTGTTTAATCAAAAAATTCAAAGCTTTTGAATCTCGTTTTTTGACGTGAAGACTAAACGCCGAAACTAACTACTACTACACATGGGATGATACCTCGGTAAACATCGTTTTCAAAGCCGGATTTACTTTCGGATTTTTCGGGGTTTTTGCCGTCTTCGAAAGTTATTCCTTATTTCTTATTCTTATTATTAAACCTTTATTTATTTATTCTAGTTTGATTTTTATTTTTGCTTTTACTTTTTTAGAGGTCATGTTTACTTCTTTTTTTTTTTTTTCTTTTAAAGACCATTTAAAGAAAGTTTAAATTCTAACCATAATTTTTTTTTTTCAAAGTTTCTAAAATTATTTTTTAAACTGGTATTAATATTTCCCTACTCTTAAAATTAGAAATCATAAATTCTTTTTTTGTAATTTTTTCATATAACGGTATTTTTATGTAAATGATTTATATTCTATGTACTATATTTTAATTTGATCTCTAATATTTCATTTGTATCAATTTGGTCCCTAACTTTTTAGTACCGTATCAATTTAGTCTATGTCCTTTTTTTTTATGAAAATTGATGTGTCAAATGACCAAAATAAAAAAATTAGCTTCCGTTTATGTGACAATAAACTTAAATTTTATGACTGTTTGACATGTCAGCAATTTTCATCTAAAATATAATGACATGGACTAAATTGACATGATATTAAAATGTTAGAGACTAAATTGACACAATTGAAAAGTTATAGACTAAATTAAAATGTAGTGTCAAAGTTAAGAACTAAATATGTAATTTATCCTTTATTTTTAGACAAAATAAACCGATGAAAGTTGAAACTTTTTTTTTACTGAGGGATTTTTTAGCAACTCGTCATTTCATGTATCTCATCCAAAGATGTGTGATGAGTCTGTTGGCTCATATCCACTGCCCTTGATCAGCCCCAAAAAAAAAAAGTAAAAGTTGAAAAATATGGTTTTGTTCTTAGCCAAAAGAAAAGGTGTGCTTTCATCATCCAAAAAGAAAAGTTTGCTTCCTGTACCGGGCTACTGACTTTGCAGATTGCAAGTGGAAGAATAACTGAATAAATCTCACATTTATAGGGTAGTGAGCAGTGAACATTAACAAATCCTAGACCTTGCTGTAAGCAACAAGCATACTTGTTTTGTTCTCTGACAGCCCATGATAAGGACCTTGTACTATGTAGCTTTATCAAATCTTATGGTGACCATCTAAAGTGGTGTTTTTACGCTTGGCTGCTCGTTCCACTATCCACACTTTAGATACCTTTAGTGGTGGTGTACGTGATTCAGTCTGAATGGTTTGGGAAATAGCTAGCAAGGTGCATATACATGGACTAGCGGGACATAATGTCAGATTGCTTGGTTTTTCACCATACGTGTAGAGCACGTTGTTATTGGCTCACACGGCACAACCATTTTGGAGCCTGTAAGTATGGAAAAACAGTGGCAACGCTCTCTGCATCGAGAAGAACCATGCTCTCTCGACTGAAAGCAATGATAAGTAATGCAATAACTACCAATGAGAAAGGTGTAGCGATCACATCGAGAAAGTGAATATGATACATGCATTCTCCCTCTTGTAATATATTGATCTCATGCGACTGTAGAATCAACACACTGTAAGAGTCAAAATACATATATGATATATGATGCCTAAGATAACTAATGGGTCACATCAAACAACAATGGGAGCTTATGATTACAACCACGAGAGCTTATTGTTTTAGGACTGGAAGAATGATCAGAATGTCTAGCAAACCCATACAACTGCACCTAACTCACTTGGTGGAGAGAGAAGCTGCCCTCTCCTACAAGACCATTAAAATGTTGAAAAAAGATGATGATGCCTCCCCGTACACACCTCAATTTGAAGCCTCCTACAAGAAGTATGTGGCTTTAGCTTCGATCCTCCTATCTCGTTTAAGACTTCATATTTTACTTGTTAATATTCAATAGCCCTTCATTCCAATTCAGCTAAAAAAAAAAAAAACATAGAAATGAAAACAGAGACGTGACTTGTTAAGACTCCAATTATTTTGTTTTACATTTTTTTTTTTTTTTTTTGTGGGTAAACAACGAATGAAATTGACATGATTTTAGCTATGTATTATTTTGGACTGGCAATTTGAGTAAATAGCTTTTATAGAAGAAGAACAGGCTGTATTGCCAACGCTCTTTTTCCTTTTTTTGGTGGCTTGCGGCCCACCATTTCTGTGTTTTGTAGCCTTTTGACAATTACAATGAATCACCATGACTGCTCCAGTTCTCACATGGTGATCAAATCCTTCTCAACCATTGACATGTCAACATTATTTTGCTCACCAAATCTTACACTCTATAGCTTCTACAAGTTGGACAGTGATAAATGGCCTCAACAATCATATACCCCCATGTGTTCTTCTAATGGAAAAGAATCATTAACTGTAACAATATGAAGGGGCATAACAATGAAAGCTAATAGGGCCCAGCATTCGGATAACTCATTTTGAAAAATAAAAGCAGTGCGCAACAGGTGCACGTGAACTGGAGCAATTAACACTAACAACAAGCCTTAATCCCGAATGAACTGGAGCAATCAATTACGAAATTTGAAGAAACAAGATCGGAGGTCAAATAACAGGAGGATAAGCTGTGTCAATTGGGTAAAATACCGAATAGGCCTGGAAGATTGAAATGGCTGCAGCAGCTAGAGGGCCTCCTTTTTTTTTGCTAAAAAGCTAGAGGGCCTCCTTTATAAGCTTTTCAGTGAGAGCTTTGGGGAGTCCCATCACACTGTCAGTTGTCCCAACCTGCACAGAGTATCACCAATAATCATGCCTTATTATTATTATTTTTTTTTTTTTGGGGGTACGTACTAATTAATGTCTACCAAAACATGAAAGAAATATTTGTCAGTAATTAGTAACCCAGACCAAAGCTAAAGACAAGCCATTTGGAAAACATTGAAGCAACTTATCCAAGCAACCTTTTTTTTTTTTTTTATAAGTACTTATTAACAGCTAATATTCAGAGACACAAGAAAGTTTCTCAGTATTATTGATGGTGGAAAGGTTTTGATCAAGAGATTCAAGACCATCACCCTGCCTAATTGAAAGACAAATTTACTTCCCCGGATAAATGCTTCAAGAAATTGAAGCAAAATGAATTATAGACACATTATATTTGTTTTGCCTTTGAACTTCCAAGTTGCCAACCCAAAACTAGCTCAACTTAGATCTTATAAAAAGGTGAGTTTAATTATTAGTCAATATTCTAACACTCCTCATATGTGGGCCCAAGCTTCCCCACAATTCAGAGACCCAATACATGGAATACTTAAATGCAACCCAACATGCGGAATAAATTACAAAGTGAAGACGTGGTTTGAATTTAGGACCACTTGCTCTAAGACTATACAAATTACCATTAATCCCAAAAGGTTCAGTTTGATAGAAAAGGAGTGAATTTAATTATTCAATCAATATTCTAAGTAACAGGCATGTCTAAAAGGATCAAATAAAGGCATGTCTAAAATGTAACAAATTGTCTGCCATGCATAAATGACACCTCCTTTCCTTGTAAAAATAAAGTGAAGGGTGATGTCATAGGGTTCAAGACTCATTTAGGTGAATATGTAACTTACCAATAATAAAAATAATAAGGATAAAAATAAAAAATCAATCAGTTTATTCAAGTGTATCGGAAGGTCAACACATGAGCTTTTGGGGAAAACATCCCATCAACTAAATTTTAGGAACCAATAGAGGGGACCGCAGTTTTTGAAATGAAACTCTGCTTTTCCTTTATACCTATTATCTCTATTATTTACAATTTTGGATTTCTGTTAACGGGTACTCAAAGATTAGCAAACTAACCACTTGTTTTACAAAGGGCAGTATCAAAGGATGCTCTATGATCAGTCCCCCAGCAACATAAAGCACAGTCCCCTCCTCAATCTGAAAATAAAGGGGGAAAAAAGATCAGTGGAGTGCTATAGCCTATAAATCATTATCTCACCAAATGATGCAGAAGCAACCCCCAAATTCAATGAAAGAAAACAACTATTACCAGTTTCTCAATGGTTTCATCTGGTATTGTATGGAAATAGATCTGCAATGCATCACCACATAAGTAAAATTTGGCAAATGTATCTCTAAAGACAATAATTAAGAGCCTTGATACTCAAGAAAAAATGGAATAGCTTTTTAATGGAACACTAGTAGGACAAGATTTATAAATAAAAAAAATTTAAAATTTAAAATTAAGAAAAACCCTCAACAATAATTACTGAGTTTCACAAAGCAATAAAAGCATATGGTACCTCCACTCGGTCCCATTCTCCTTTTCTGAATCCCGTCTTAAGATTTGTCACGAGCACTGATCCCACAGTTGCTGCGTGGCCACCAGAATAGTCTGCAATCCATGTTGATAAAATTTCCTGAGTTATTAAATAGGAAAACAATAGGGAACTAGAAAAAAAAGGGGGCGAGGGGGGAGCAGAGAGTTAAGCAAACCTTTCAAAAACTGCCGTGCTTCTTCCTTACTGGATGGTTTTTCCCTGACCACACCTTCATAGACCACCACCTCCAGATCATTTGATAATAACAGTAAGAAATAACACAAAATAAAGTTCAGTTCCTAACAAGGTAAAAAATGAACATTCCTACATCTACAAACAATTCTTGTCACCAGAAGGCCATTTATGTTTGAGGATACAAGGTGCAATTTGCACATATGGGCATAAGAAACATCAGTGTCCATAATACCTCTCCAGAAGTATTGAGGGCATATGCAAGATCATAATGATATAGATACCAACAGGTGGTGAAGAAAACTCTAGCCTCTAATCTACACGTCATGCAAACTAGGAAATGTTCCTTTGAGAGTACAAATACCTTTTATTTGCCTAAAAGTATGCCGCATCCCATGACATACAGAGATATATATTCTGTTAATTTGCCCAAGGCTAAATAGAAGTTTTTGCCACTCCTCAGATTATCCATAATAAGCAAACTAGGAATAAGATCTATGGCAGAGATGTTCCAAGAAACAAAAGCAGAGCACAGAAGTTAAGGGTATGTTTGGTAATTATTTTTTCCCCTTATTTTTAATTTTCAAAAACAGTTTTCTATTTTTGAGGCTAAAAAACTTGTTTGGCAACCCAAAGCGAACAGAAAACAAAAATTGTTTTCAAAACTCAATTTGTGAAGGAAACTGAAAACATGCAAAAGACTATTTTCAATTTCTAATTTTTAAAAGTCAATGAAAAAACACATTTAATTTAATGAATCTGTCTCATTTAATGAGTTAGCATTAGAGTTCAAATCCTAGTAACAACATATTTTAGTATTTTCTATTTTTTTTTCTTCAAAAAACTATCTTTTTAATTTCAACTAACCAAACATGTTTTTTATTTCAAAAATACAATAAAATTGTTTTTTCTTTATATTCCCAAAAACAAGTTTTTGAAAATTGAAAACAAAAACTGTTATCAAACATAACCTAAGGTTTTTTTTCTTTTCTTAATATCACTGTTTCCTTATACTTTTGTTTGCTAATTTCCCACCCGTAGAGAAAAAAAGGGTTAAGGCATAAGTGCAAGAAAATAAAGCCTTAATGATATTCTAGCATTCAAGAAAATAAATTAATTAATAGAGTAATTCCATTAGAGAGAGTGTGTGTTGATTTCGGGGGGAGGGGGGAGAGCATATTCATGTCACTTTATGTTAAAAACGTTTCAATGTTGCAGTTGGCAGGCAAATTTTAGATGGCTAGAAGTATGCCCACAGCTGATAGTTTTAAATAAACCCTAAGAGAAATAAAGGAAAAAAGGTTGGGCCTGGTACCAAGCCCACAGCTGGAGGTTTTCTAGCAATCAGATAAGTTCTTTTGGCTCCCACAAAGTTCCAGATATGTGCTGGAATTGAAACCCTATCTGTTACTTATGAATTCTGATCTAAAAGAATTAAATCATTGCTGGCAGCACTTGCCACTTGGTTAATCAGAAGATTAATGCCCGGTTTATTTCGCTGCAAAATTTGGTCAAACCTGAAATTGTTTTCCATTGACCATAAAATCCTTTATAAAATTTTGTAAAACATTTTACCAAAATAAATTGGTAAAAGGTTTTACAAAGCACACAGTGGCTCTCCCCCCCATCTAGTGGCTGGGCTGCCAGTCAGGTGGATGAAGCCACCGATGGTGGCTGAGAAGCAGCAGTTTTGGTGGCTTGTGCTTGGAGAATTTTATGTCACACCAAGCACCTGAAAATATTTTATAGCAAAACTAACGGAGCATAGGTCTTAATAGATTAGACTTATCTAGGTTGGCATGGAAAGAAGGTTAGTTTCCAACTAAACTCTACCAGCCAATTCCCTATACATCCTTTACATATTGTGGACATTTATTTCCTAGGTTGAAAAATGAAAATGCAAGATAAGTGCAATAAATCAGGAATATAAATATATCAAAGGACTTGATTTATACTTGGTCACAAGTAACTAACAATGTTGGCTCAGCATCCTTTACATAGTCACCAATGGGGAGCCTTTGTAAGATGGCTTCTGCCTGAGAGTAAGGTTCCATCAGCTATTGTCAGTACAGAGTCACAGTTCCACTATAACCAGAAACCAGTAGACTGTATTGAGACAATAACCATGGCAATAATGATTGTACGGAACTATGCATGTTACCAATCAAAAAATGATATGGAAATACGCATGTTACTGGCAGAGAGAGCAGAAACAAACACAAAGTGCATTAAAAAGATATAATTCCATAGATGCAACAGTTGAATATTGCAGCACCATAATCAATATATTGGTTTTCCTCTTAACAAATAATGAGTGTGCAGTCAATGTCCCAAATTAAGACAAATCTAGCCTTGAAAACAAAGAGTAACCAACAGCCATAATATTGATTCCTATCAATATTGATTCCAAATCAATGATCACAACAAGCATATAGATTTACAATTTTTTTGAAAGATTAACTAAATACATATGTTCTGATATCCATGCTCAGAAAATAACATGGTAATGAAATCCAAATCCAGGTTTACATTTGTGATATCCAGATATTCATCTACCATTGATAAACAACTTTGATTTGGGTTTTTACGAAAGGAAGAGAAAACCTAACCAGAATGGCCTCATCTCCCTCCCTTGACTAACAGCATGAACTACATTACATCTGTGCTTAACAAAGCAATGGAAGTGAAGCACTCATGTCTGACTATGAAGATCCTGTGAAATGCAAGATCTGTGGTGCAGGAACTGAAGAACAATAGTTCCCCTCTCTAAAGGCAATGTATCCTCAGTCCATAAATGGCACTAGGTGATACCAGACCTAATACACCCTGTTGTTGAAACAGAGAGTTGAGTCGATAGAAAAATAAAAAAGAAAGCAAGACATACTGTGTCAGCCGCAATCAAAATTTTTTGTTCGTCATCCTTCTCTTGATTACTGATAGTTTGTAGTTTTGATAAGATGGCATCAGCCTGAGATGCAATACACACTCAATCAATGGAAGAAAATTAAAAGTAAACATTCCCACTCTTCATTTGTGTTACGAATGGAACAATAAGACAATAAACACATACAGACAGAAAGCATGACAGTGAATGACTACTAAAATCAAATGTAAAACAAGAACAATCTACATCCTTCTACATAATCACAAGAATGGTCTATAAATTAAGCATTTAGTTCACTACAGTGTTTCAACAGTTTGAAAGTATTGATTAATAATTGTAGGAGAGTTTATTATCCATATTGCTTCTGTATGATAACTAGCATAAGAATGAGAATTCTTTATAGCCGTAGTGCACATATCAACCCAAAGTTGCCAATGAGCTATAACTCAACTGGCAATTCCTTCTCCCATAATAATGGGATGGAGGGTGAGGATGGTCGGTTCAAGACCCACTAGATGAATTTGCAACTTACCACCCCCCCCCCCCCCAAAAAAAAAAAAAAAAAAACCTTAAAACCCCAAGTTAGAATATATATATATATATATATATAACATTTACTAATGCACTTTGAATTTGAAATTCAAGATAGAAATCCCCACCTTAGCCTCAGCAAGAGCCATAACCAAGTCCTCTGGCTTTTCCTTTCGGATGCATTTTTCATCAATATCTGCTGTCTAAGTAATTAAAGGAGTCAACTTTCTGGCTATCAACATGAAATGAAATTTAGTAGCCAGCTGAGAGTAAAAATACCATAATTGTGAATTCATATCCCATCTCAGCTAATATTTTTCGACGTGCTATTGACGATGATCCCAAAATTATCTGCACAAAATGCACACGCTAACACTCAACAATGGTGGATAAATCATAAATCAATCATCTCAAAGGTCATAACTTCATGTCCACTTCAAATTTTACATGACTTCAGGCACAAACTTTATTGTATAGTCCTAAAATTTAAGATAAAACATCTCTTACCACCAAAAAAGAAAAAGCAAAAAAAGAATAGAATAAAATGTTCAATAGTCCCAAAAGTCTAGACTGTTCACTGCTCTCAGTTATAACTTATACAATAACATACTCACTCAGCGAAGAAATTGCCAAGGTTGGAACTTGGAAGATAGTTCTTTCTTATTTTCTACAATTCCTTCGAAGAGTAACCAAAATGTTTGATTTTTTTTTTTTTTTTTTTTTGAGGAGTCATACATACCTTGAATGGAGAAGTAGTCGCTTCCATGTTTCTCTCTTTCGAGCTCCAACGAAGATGTGAGTGATGGTATACAGGTGCAGCAAGAAGAGGAGGTTCAGGTAAAAGTATTAGCTATGCGGTTTATACTAAGGAATAAAATGTAGCAAATGCTAATAAACTTTTGGGGTTTTTATCTGTGCTGTGGTTTGGGCCGAACTAAAGAAGAAAGCCCTTTTTGGGTTTTTTCAATTATTTTGGCCCACTTCTTTTTTTATTTTTTTTAATAATAACTGGCAGATTTTTTATGGAATCTGACCACAATAAACATCGATTTTTAAGCCAGTTTTACTTGCGGATTTTATGGACCTCCGTCTTCGGAAGCTAATCCAAAATTCTTAGATTATCATCAATTGTTTAATATTTTTCTGGTTCGATTTTAGTTTTGTTTTAATTTTTAAAAAGGAAATTACATTTTTATAATTAAAAAAAAAAAAAAAACAAGTATAACGGTACTTTTACTCAATTTTTTTTAACAAAATAAACTAAGCCATTAAGAAAATATTTTAGGGGAAGATATTCTCCCTTAATTTTAATTCAGTGTTGTTTGTTGAAACTATTATTACTGAAAGGAAATTTATAGCAACAGGTTATTTTACGTGTCTCATCCAAAGATGTGTTAGATGACTAATAAGTAATATTCAGTGCCTTTGATGCAAGTATAAGTAGGAAAACTGGAAGTGTTCTTAGCAAAATGACAAGACCATGAAAAGTATAAGCTTATTCAATCTTATTATGGCGACCATCTATGTGATGTTTACAGCTTGGTTGTTTATCCCACTATACACAGTTTATTTGTGGTATACCTGCTAATGTTTGTAGGGTTTGGGAAATAGGTAGCAGGGCACATATTCATACACTGGCAGGACATTATGACAGCTTGCTCGGTTCTCACTGGATGTACATATCAAGTTATTACTAGCTCCCATGGCACAACCATTTTGGAGCCAGTAAGTATGGAAAAATAGTCTCAATGATCACTCACTCTGCATTGTCCAACAGCATAAAGACGAACTCTTGCTCATGCTCTCTCAGCTGAAACCAATGATTTGTAATGCAATAACTATTAGTGAGAAAGGTGTAGTGATCATGTCAAGAAAGCATCTCATGCGTGTAAAATATGCATCCTCTAAAAAATAGTGTATGCGTCAGGTGCATGAGATACCATCTCATGCATCCTCTCTCTCATAATATATAAATCTCATATGACTATAGAATCGACAAATAGTAAGGAGAATGCAAAGGATAATTAGTGAGAAAAGTGTAGTGATCATGTCAAGAAAACATCTTGTGCGTATAAAATATGCATCATTTGAAAAATAGTGTATGCGTCAGGCGCATGAGATACTATCTCATGCATCCTCTCTCTCACAACATATGAATCTCATGTGACTATAAAATCGACAAACAGTAAGAAGGAGAATGCAAAGGATAATTAATGAATCACATCAAACAACAATGAGAGCTTACGGTTTTGAGACTTGAAGAATGATCAAAATGCCCAACAAACCCAAACGACCACACCTTGACTTGCTAGGTAGTATTTTTTATAATTCAATAGTTACAACTTACAACAACCGGAGGTGAGGGGAGAGAGATTTGAATCTTAAATTGTTGGGGAAAAATCCTAATCCCCTCTATGTCTATGTGTGAATTAAAATTAATGACTATCAAGCAATAGCAATATTATGGAAACAAAAAAAAATTCAGCAAGCACCACACAACCACAACACAAGAACACCAAATCTTACGTGGAAAACCCTCTAGTGTAGAGGGAAAAACCATGGGGCAGCTCAGAAAAATATCCACTATAAATAGAGATTACAACTATCAAGTTTATGCTAAACTTGTGTTCACAATAAATTAGATATACAACAAATTAATCTCAAGGAGTAAATACAATCTCACCACAAAACCAGTAGCAAAATCTTCCTTCGAATACTCCAACTCTCCATGGTTGTAGCACTCAAAAACTCCATGAGAACTCCACCAATTTATCTTCCTTGTGTGAGCAAAGAAAAATGTCTCCTTTTTCTTTTTCACTCTCTCACACTCTCACTGTGTTTCTCTCTATTTTTCGGGCTGCACCTCCAGCTGAAGCTCTCTCTTTTTGTGTTTTGCTCTCTTTGGAACTCACATACAATGGCCAAGAAAGGCTCTCTATTCCGGCTTTTCTCACAAGGCCGAATGGCCTTTGTTTTCCTTCTTTTCTTCTTTGTCAGTTTCAGCGTGTCTCACACGCCTAAGTCACTGCCCAGGAAAAAATGGCATGCTGACTTTGGAACACTTCTCATTAAGAGAAGTTAGACCTTTCCATTTTTTGGTCACTTCTCAATAAATGGAAAGCTAAATTTGAAGACTCTTGGAACCAAGCTCATAAATGAGCTTTGACAAAGCATGGCAAGCAAGTGGGCTGGACCCACACGGTAAGACACCCAACATAAATGTCATAGGCACACTGGAATGTGCCAACTAATTGAACTAAAAAACTTTTGACACCCTAACTCACTGAGTAGTGGAGTGAGAAGCTCCGCCCTCTCCTGTGACAAGAATATTAAAATGTTTGAGAAAAGATGAAGATGCCTCCCCGTTCACACACCTCTATTTCAAGCCTCCTAGCTGTAGCTTCCATCCTTCTATCTCCTTTAAGACCTAATATTTACTTTGTTAATATTCAATAGCCCTTCATTCCAATTCAGCTAGTAAAAATGGAAATAACCCAAAAAAAAAAAAAAAAAAGGCCATGAAAAAAAAATGAATATAGAGACGTGGCTTGTAAAGACTCCAATTGTTTTGTTTTACATGTGTCCTTTTTTTTCGGTAAACAACGTATGAAATTGACATGATTTTAGCAATGTATCATTTTGGACTGGCAATTTGAGTAAATTGTACTTGGAGGAGAAGAATAAGATGTATTGCTACTCTTTTTCCTTTTGGGCTGGCTTTAGGCCCACCATTTCTGTGTTTCGTAGCCTTTGACAGGTAAAATGAATAACCATGATTGCTTCTTCGGTTCTCACGGTGTCCAAATTCTTCTCCACCATTGACATGTCAACATTACTTTGTTTACCAAATCCTAACCTCTATAGTCTTAACAAGTTGGACAATGATAAATGGCCTCAACAATCATATACCCCCATGCAGTGGCGGAGTCAGGATTTCAATTCAGAGGGGGCAAGATTTAAAGACTATTTTTAAAAAGGAAAAAACAAAAACAATTGTATAAGAATTCGTTTAAAACTTGATTTGGACTCATTATTATACTCAGGGTTTTCCATATTTTCAATTAAGTACAAATATATATTTCACATCGAAACAAAAATAACCAATTTATAGTTACAAACAATTAAAGTAAGAGATTAATCTAATTACATAAAATTTAGATATCTAATTTGATTCCTTAAAATTTAGATATCTAATGTTGTATACATGTCTATTGCTTTGATTGCTTTTAAATAATATCTACCATTCAAATTTTTTGTTCTCTATTCTTCAAAGTATTTAAATTTGGGTTTGTAGTAGAAACCTAGACCTAGAGTTTAAAATTGAAATGTCTAAGAGATGGACGAGAGAGAAGATAGTGGAGGTTTAGGGTCTGAAACTATAGTACAATTAAGGACTTAGTTGGTTTTTTTTTTTTATTAATAATTATTTGTATAAAATATTAAAATATAAGACCTACCATTAATTGAAAATTTATGAAATAAAAAAGAAAAGAAAGTTGGGATAAACGTTCCAAGAATGGTAGTGACATGCTTAAATCTGGGACTTGATAAAAGTTTCTTTTTAAAACCAAAATGATGTGGCATGTTTTAACAGTGGCGTCAATCCTTCAATTGCTGTGTAACCTTTTTAGCTTTTCTTTTTCAGTAACAGAGCTATTTTGGGGACTGCATTTTGTTTTTTTCTTTATATCAGAGGGGGCAAACAGGTTAAACATTTAATGGAGTTTTTGCTCACTTCTGCAGTATGTTACTATGAACTTTTTTTGGGTGGAGTCAGAGGGGGCAAGTGCCCCCCCTCGACCCCCCCTGACTCCGCCCCTGCCCCCATGTTTTCTTCTATAGAAAAAGAATCAGTAACTGTAACAACATGAAGGGGAATAAGCATAACAATGAAAACTAACCGGCCCAGCATTTGGATAACTCATTTTGAAAAACCAAAGCAGTGCACATGAAGTGGAGAATCAACAACAAGCCTTAATCCCAAATGAACTGGAGCAATCAATTTTGAAGTTTGACGAAACAGGATCAGAGGCCAAATAACAGGAAAGGATAATAAACTGTGTCAATTGGGCAAAAATACCGAATAGGACTTGAAGATTGAAATGGTTGCAGCAGCTCGAGGGCCACCTTTATAAGTTTTTCGGTGAGAGCTTTGGGGAGTCCCATCACACTGTCGATTGTCCCAACCTACGCAGAGTATCACCAATTATCATGCCCTTTTTTTTGGAACATACCAATTAATAAGTCTACAGCACAGAAGAAATATTTGTCAGTAATTAGTAATCCAACAGCTTATAATTAGCAAAGCAATTACAAGCTGTTTGGTGCCTTATATAACTGCAGTTGACTCTGCAGCAAATCACTCACCATTTCACAAACTCAGATCAAAGCTAAAGACAAGCCATTAGAACAACATTGAGGCAGCAACCTTGCAATGAATTACTTTCTAACAGATAATATTCAGAGACATGATAAAGTATCTCAGAACCATTGATGGTGGAAAGTTTTGACCAAGACCATCACCCTGACTAATAGAAAGACAAATCTACTTCCCCTTGTAAATTCTTCGAGAAACCTAAAGAAAAATGAATTATAGACACATTGTATTTGTTTTGCCTTTGAACTTCCAAGTTGCCAACACAAAACTAGCTCAACTTAGATCTTATGAAATGGTGAATTTAATTATTAGTCAATATTTTGATGCTCCTCATATGTGGGCCAAGGTCCCCCTCAAATCGGAGAGCCAATATATGGAATACTCAAATGCAAGCCAAAATGTGGAATAAATTACAAATTGAAGACATTGTTTGAATTTAGGACTAATTGTTCTAAGACCAAACAAATTTTTACTTATCCCAAAAACTTAAGTTGATAGAAAAATAGTGAATTTAATCATTCAATCAATATTCTAAGTAACAGGCACCCAATAAAAGAATCAAATATAGGCATGTAACCAATTATATGCCAGAGAAAGATAAATGGGCACCTCCTTCCCTTTTAAAATAAAGTCAAGGGTGACGTCATGGGTTCAAGACTCATTAGGTGGGTGTGTAACTCACCAATTAAAAAAATATCGATCATTTTATGCAAGTGTATTGGAAGGTCGATATATGAGGTTTTGGTGAAAACATCCCTTCAGCTAAATTGTAGGAACAGAGGGAACCACAGTTTTTTGACATGAGACTCTGCTTTTCCTGCCTCTATATATTATACCTCTTATGTCCATTATTCACATTTTACAATTTTGGATTTCTGTTAATGGATACTCAAAGATTAGCAAACTAACCACTTGTTTTATGAAGGGCAGTGTCAAAGGATGCTCTGTGATCAGTCCCCCAGCAACATAAAGCACAGTCCCCTCCTTAATCTGAAAAAGAAAAAAAGGGGGGGGGGGGGCGCTGGGGAAGAGATCAGTGGAGTGCTATAACACATTATTTCACGAAATTATGCAGAAGCAACCACCAATTTCAGCGAAGAAAACAAATATTACCAGTTTCTCAATGATCTCATCTGGTATTGTATGGAAATAGACCTGCAATGCATCACCACATAAGTACAATTTGGCAAGTGTATCACTAAAGACGATAATTAAGAGCCTTGATACTCAAGAAAAAAATGGAATACCTTTTCAATGGAACACTAAGTAGGAGACATAATTTAACAAATATATCATTAACAGAACAAAGAAAATAAAATAGAATCAAAGAATTTTTAACTTCAATAAAGTCTGATGCCGTGACCATTTTAACAAGAATCCTAAAATATATATATATATATATATATATATTTTTTTTTTTTTGGAGAAAGAACCTAAAATATATTTTGTATGCAACAAAATGTGCACAAGTCCAAAAGTTTCAAATGAGATCTCCTAGCCCCCTAAGATGCAACAAAAAGAACTCTAAGCATAAAAATATACAGTTATTTTCTAAAGGTTCATATTAATAACTGTACAGAATCATGCACAAAGAGACTATGAATTCTAATAGTTTCTTCTTAAGTTTATTGTAGCAGGATCATCTAGTAGCCGTCCCAAGCCCTTCCAAGTGATCTTTATATGGACCCAAAAAATCGGTAAGTGTTTACTTCTTTTGGTCTCCAAGTTAGGATGCTAGCAGCCATGCAGAAAAATATTTCCCAGAGCTCTAGCAATGAAATTATAGGAGGTAAAACCAGAGAGCAGGCACACATTTCTTACATGTACCTCGTAGGTTTTAGCCTTACATTGGGAAACCTTGCAAGGTCTTCAACACATTGTGTGAGGACGTCATCATATAACACCACGCTTTTTCATCTTTTTAATTTCTATTAAATTTTTTCAAAGCACCAGTTCTACACGGCATGATAAAAACCTAATGCCTTTTATGACAATAACAACAACAACCAAGCTTTGGTCCCAATTTTTTGGGGCCGGTTATGGACCTCAACAGATTAGTCAAGGTCAGCCACATATATTGCAACGCATTGCTAGTAGGGAACACCCCCAATGTCTTGTGTGACAAGATAAAAAAAACATTAAACAATAATTACAAAGAGTTTCACAAAGCAATAAAAGCATATGGTACCTCCCCTCAGTCCCATTCTCCTTTTCTGAATCCGGTCTTAAGGTTTGTCACAAGCACTGATCCCACCGTTGCTGCGTGTCCCCCAGAATAGTCTGCAATCCATGTTGATAAAATTTCCAGAGTTTTTAGATGGGAAAACAACAGGGAACTAAAAGGGAGAAAGGGGGGGGTGGGCAGAGAGTTAAGCAAACCTTTCCAAAACTACAGTGCTTCTTCCTTACTGGATGGTTTTTCCCTTATCACTCCTTCATAGACCACCACCTCTAGATCATTTGATAATAACAGTAAGAAATAACACCCAAAAAAAAAAGTACAGTTCTAAACAAGGTAAAAAATGAACCTTCCTACATCCATAAACGTATCTTGTCACCAGAAGGCATAAGAAACATCAGTGCCCACAAACTCTCTCCAGATGTCTTGAGGGTATATGCAAGATCATAATACTACAGATACCAACAGGTGGTGAAGAAAACTCTAGCCTCTAATCTACACAGCTCATGCAAACTTGGAAATGTCCCTTTGAGAGTAAAAATACCTTCTTTTAGCCTAAAATTATGCCACATTCCAGACCATACAGGGATATATATTCTGTTAATTTGCCCTAGGCTAATAGAAGATTTTGGCCACTCCTCAGATTATCCATAATAAGCAAACTAGGAATAAGAACTATGGCGAAGATGTTACCCAAAAACAAAACAAAACAAAAGTAGAACGTAGATGTCGAGGTTTTCTTCTTAATATCACTGTTTCCTTTTACTTTTGCTCCTTTTAATTTCTGCCATAGAGAAAACAAGGGTTAAGGAATAAGTTCAAGAGTGCAAGAGGGCTTATGCTGGAATTGAAACCCTAACTGTTACTTAAGAATACTGATCTAAAAGAATTAAATCATTGCTAGCAGCACTTGCTTAATCAGAAGATTAAGTCTGAATAGATTAGACTCATCTAGATTGGCAAGGAAAGAAGGTTAGTTTCCAACTAACCTCGATCAGTCAATGCCCTATAAATCCTTAACATATTGTGGACATTTATTCCTTAGGTTGAAAAATGAAAATGAAAGACATGTGCAATAAATTAGGAAGATAAATATATCAAAGGACTTGATTTATACTTGGTCACAAGTAATTAACAATGTTGGCTTAACATCCTTTACATATTCACCAATGGGGAGCCTTTGTAAGATGGCTTCTGCCTGAGAAGAAGGTATCAGTTATTGTCAGTACAGAGACACACTTTTACTTATCAAAAAAAAAAAGTGCAGAGACACAGTTCCACTACAACCAGAAACCAGTAGACTTTATTGAGACAATAACCATGGCAATAATGATTATACGGAACTATGCATTTACCAATCCAAAAAAGATATGGAAATATGAATCTTACTAGCAGAGAAAGCAGAAACAAACATGAAGTGCATTAACCAGATATAATTCCATAGATGCAACAGTTGAATATTGCAGTACCATAATCAGTATATTGGTTTTCTTTCTAACAAACAATGTGTGCAGTCAATGTCCCAAATTAAGATAAATCTAGCCTTCAAAACAAAGATAACCAGTAACCAGTAGCCATAATATTGATTTTAAATCAATAATCACAACAAGCATATACATTTGCAAATTGTTTGAAAGATTAACTAAATACATATGCCCTGATATCCATGCCCAGAAAAATAACATGATAATGAAATCCAAATCCAGGTTTACATTTGTGATATCAAGACATTCATCTACCATTGATACACAACTTTGATTTGATTTTATTTTTTTACAAAAGCAAGAGAAAACCTAACCAGAATGGCCTTATCTCCCTCCCTTGACTAACAGCATGAAGTCATGAACTACATGACATCTGTCACTGTGCTTAACAAAGCAATGGAAGTGAAGCACTCATGTTTGACCATCAAGATCCTATGAAATGAAGAATAATACTTTCTCTCTCAAAAGGCAAAGTATCCTCAGTCCATAAATGGCAGTAGGTGATACCAGACCTTATACATCCTGTTGTAGAAACAGGCAGTTGAGTCAATAGTAAAATAAAAAGAAAGCAAGACATACTGTATCAGCCGCAGTTAAAATTGTTTGTTCGTCATCCTTCTCTTGATTACTGATAGTTTGTAGGTTTGATAAGATGGCATCAGCCTGCGATGCAATTCAGACTCAATCAATGGAAGAAAATTAAAACAAACCCACTCTTCATTTGTGTTATGAACAAAAAGTAAGACAATAAACACATAGATAGAGTCCATGAGAGTGAATGGCTACTAAAAGTAAATGTAAAACAAGATAGATCTATATCCTTCTACATAATCACAAGAATGGTCTATAAATTAAGCATTTAGATCATTACAGTGTTTAAACAGTTTTTTTATTTTTTTA
Organism: Quercus lobata; assembly: GCF_001633185.2. NCBI lineage: Eukaryota > Viridiplantae > Streptophyta > Magnoliopsida > Fagales > Fagaceae > Quercus > Quercus lobata. Next base: position 8,820,937 of record NC_044905.1, on the reverse strand, counting down.
TTTTTTTATAGGTACAGTGTTTAAACAGTTCGAAAGTATTAATTAAGCATTGTAGGTAAGTTTTAATATCTATATTGCTTCTGTAAGATAAATAGCAAAAGAATGAGCATTTTTTATAGCCATAGTGTACACATCAACCAAAGGTTGCCAATGAACTATAACTCAATTGGCAATTCCTTCTACCATAATAATGGGATGGAGGGTGAGGACAGTCGTGCGCTCAAGACCCACTGAATGCATAAGTAACTTAGCAATAAAAAACCATAAACCCCAAGTTAGAATTTATAACATTTACTTTTGCACTTTGAAATGCAGGATAGAAAACCCCACCTTAGCCTCAGCAAGAGCCATAACCAAGTCCTCTGGCTTTTCCTTTCGGATGCATTTTTCATCAATATCTGCAGACTAAAGTGATTAAAGGAGTTAACTTTCCGGTAATCAATAGGAAATGAAATTTGGTTGATAGTTGAGAGGAAAAAAAAAAAAACCATAATTGTGAATTCATATCCCATCCCAGCTAATATTTTTTGACACGGTATTGGTGATGATCCCAAAATTATCTGCACAAAATGCACACACTAACACTCAACAATGGTGGGTGAATTATTCATCTCAAAGGTAAAAGCTTCATGTCCAAATCAAATTTTACATGTTCATCATATTTTCACAACACTTTCACAACAAATCCAAGGAAGTAAGTTGTTATTGGTTCTAATTTGAAATTTACCATTGAAATTACTTTTTTCCCTAACAGCCAATAGTAACATGCTACTTGGAATTTATTGTGAAAATGTTATGTACATAACATTTCTGAATTTTTCATGACTTCAGGCACGAAAATTATTATATAGTCCTAAATTTAAGATCAAACATCTCTTATTGCAAAAAAAAAAAAAAAAGTAGAATCAAATGTACAATAGTCCCAAAAGTCTAAACTTCGTGGGGTTTCAGTTGATAAAAAAATCTATAAAGGGTCCTGTTAATGTGTGCCCTAAGGGCACATATTAACCATCCATTTTGGAAAATTTTTTTATGGGAAATTGAAAAGGCTGTCAAAACAGTAAATTACTTTTTCAGTTTTCCATAAAAAGTTTCCTAAAATGGATTACTAATATATGCCCTAAGGGCACGTGTTAGTAAATCCCATATAGGAATACTAAGGTTGTAAATGAGCTGAGTTTTGCCGAGTAGTGTATGTTCAAGCTTGGCTCATCGGTAAAATTAAAAAGCTCACGCCAAAATATTGTTTGTGCTTGAGCTTGTGGGAAAGCCAAAAAGCTTGAGCTTGGCTAAAATTGGCTTGATTCTTTAGTCAAGCCAAGCTTGAGCTTAATATCAAATTCAAACTCAAACTCGAGCTCAGATCAAGCTTTTGAGCTTGAGATCCAACAAAATTATCTTATCAAATGCTTAAACCTCCCAAAATCAAGTAAACAAAAATAAGAAAATAGCATACTCATTTTATCATGCTTCTAGTCTGACCTCTGATTAGCCATTGTTCATATTGTAACTTTACAAAATTAAATTCATTCATTCATCCTTTATTGTCTATAGCTTCATCAATTGTTTAAAAAATAATTTTTACATCTACATTAGATGATAAAGAACTAGAAAAAGACTTGTTTGTAACTATTATAAATGAGAATAAATTAACATGTTTTATAACTTTATATTAGATAATGGATAAGGAATAACCATATGTGGCCCACTAATAAATATTTTTAAAAAGGTAACTAAAGTCTAAAGTGGTACCTGATCAGTTTAGAGGGAAGTGAAAAATTAAGGTAAAGGGTAGTGGTCCATTATGAAATATTTTATTATTAAGATATGTGTAATAAGTTTATTTAGAAATCACATATCAAGCCAATAAATAAGTCTATACTTGACTTGTTTTGTATCGAATCTTATAACTCACGAGCTTATTCATAAACAAATAGTTTTGCTTGGGCTCGGCTTGTTTACTAAACAAGTTTAAAACTAAGGCTCAAATTTGACTTATTTATAAACAAACAAACATGAACAAGCTTTTTATCTAATCAAGTTCGAGTTGTTTTTAAACGACTTAGTTTATTTACAACCCTAATGAATACCCAGTTTTTCATTCTCAAAATATTAAAAGTTTACTGCTGTCAGTTAACTTATACTAACATACTACTACTCAGCGAAGAAATAGGCTCCAAGGTTGGAACTTTGGAAGATATTTCGTACCTTGAACTGAGAAGTACAAGTACTCGCTTCCATATTTTTCTCTGTGTCATTTGAACTCGAACTGAGTATAAGGGTGCAGCAAACAAGTTACAATAGAAGAAGAGGTTCAGGACCAGGCGTGTTTGCTACGCTGTCTATAAACTATAAATAGGGAACGATAATTAGTTTTTAGTTTTACCTGCTGTGAGTGGTTGGGCAAAGCCCAAGAAAGCCATTTTTTGGTTTTCTCAAGTATTTTGACACACCTTTAAAAAGATCCAATTTTTTTTAACGGTACATGCCTTTTGTATACATTTGTTATTTTTATTTATTGTATACTATGATTTAAACACATGTTTAGTTTAAAAAGATATTGGACACAAGCTTCACCGATTATTTATCATCCTTGTTTAATGGTTAGGTTAAGTTCTTATTCCACATCCTAAAATCATTGATATGTTATGGGAATTTTAAAGATTATTATCTCAAGTCGTTTAATAATCATTACCTTTAAATTTAAGGGTTATAATTAAACTTATCAGTGAAACGCACGCTGTGAGGATTTTAAAGACTACTATCTCAAATCATTTGTTAATCATTATGTTTAAATGTAAGCATTATTGTTAAACTTAAGATTCTTGTACCTTAACTAACATATTGGTGCTTTTAACTATTCCTTAACACCATCTATAATTCCCAATCAAAAACGAACCACAAAAAAAATTATTATTTTTAACAATATTCTAACAGTTGCTTTTGCACTTTAAAATATTTGTTGAAGGCTTCTATTTGAGGAAGACTGCAGCCTATGTGCAGTAGATTCACTCTATTGTTGAAGTATATATTCTAGTCATTAGCTCGTACTCGTAGGATGCATAAAATAAAGTTTATTAAAAATTATTTATAAATCATTCATATTAAATATTTATCAAGACAAAAATCTAAATATATATATTTTTTTTAGAAACATGTAATGTAATTAAATTATATTTTGTTAAAAATAATAAATGTAGTTTAATCAACGTGTTTTTAGTGTTGGATTACTGTATTCTAATAAAATAGTGAGTTAAATATAGAAAACAAACAAAAAAAAGTAAAATAATAATTAGAAGAAGAAGTGAAGAAGGGTGTCAAAAGGTGTGAGGTTTCAAAAGCATAGGTATAAGAAATAAACTTGTTATATCGTATGTCATTATAATTATCTTATGGGTGTGTCATAAACTTTGCCCCTATTAAGTCAAATATTGATTCTGTCAATGTATAGTGTGAAATCCATATTAATTCCATATAAGTGAAAAGTTGATATAATATTATTGGTTCCAAATCCATAGCCCTAAAACCACCTTATATATAAACTTCCCCCAAGCTATTATACAGACATAACACTGGCAATCCCGTTTTAATTTTTGACTTGTATTTGTGATTATTTGAGGTGGGTTTTAGTCTTCTTTCTGAGTGTATGCATGCAAGGATGCAATATGGGTTATTACTTATTAGGTGTCGTATTGCGTACTTGAATGTTGCATGCATGGAACGTTATTCATGAGTCAATTAATTGGGTGCTAGCTATTCCTTCAATATTGAGCAAAGAATAGTGTACTATTGTATGCGGCTTAATTTGTTCCTTCGCTTTAGGAAGATTGTATATAAAGGTAAATAGATGCCTCTTATTGAACACGTTCTCAAATTAAAACTCTCTTTATAATTAATATTGTACACAAAGTAGTTGAGAGATTCTTATTGTTGGTTCGTTTTATTGGATTACTTGGAACTTTGTTGCGTGTGTTTGACTGCTCTTTTAACTAGTGAAACCAAACATTTTTAGCGGATTGCATTACAGATATCCAACTGATATACATAATAATGAATTATCAATAGCAATCCTTTGATTTAATGCTTATTTAAATGTTCATTACTCAAGGAAATCTAAGCTTTTATTATTCATTTAAACCAACTAGTTACTTGCATTCAAAGATTGACATTTTAAATATTTGAACGAAGTAGAAACAAGTCACTTGATGCATCACTTTTCCTTGATACATGTAAACGAAGGAAATATACGACGTTGTACAGAAAGTAAGTAAATTAAAAGTAGATATCTATTACACATCACATCTTATTCTTTGGCATTGTAGTACTGCATTTGCATAACGGACTCGGCTAGGCTTCTATCCATGCTTCATTTCAGCCTCAGATTCCTCAGCCTGCATTGACAAATATGATTAGCACTAGAGATAAAACTTCTCATGCCATAAGAGTAATGCTAGGGACACATAAAATGACACAATTTTGTCACAACTCGCTCATGTGGCGAGTTATGAGTGGTAGAGGTGTGTTTTCACATGGACCCACCATCTTACCTTTGCCACTCACAACTCGCCACATGAATGAGTTGTGGCACAAGTTATGTCATTTTATGCGTCCCTGGCATTACTTGAAAGAAAAAAAAAAATCTGTGATATTCAATAATTTTGATTGATTTTATGCTAACCCTGCAACTCATGTATCAAGATAATATGGCATTAAATATATTAGAGATTTAGAGATTATAGAAGGAGATAAGATAGTCCACGCCTAAGAGTTAGAGATATATACATGGAGCCATTATGGTAAACTTTAAGCATAATTTTTTTAATACGTAGGTATTACAACTATAAGCAAATAAAAAATGCTTTCATTTTATCTCTTAACCAACGAGAATAAATATACATAAATATCAACATTACTTAAAGTGAAAGTAATTGTAACAAGTAGTATCAAAGTTAGATGGTAGGTATTGAAAGTGGATCAGCACTACAGTTATTATATTTATATATATTTGGCTTCTATATGATCATGCTGTTTAATTTTTATTTTTGATAAAAGGATGCTTAATAACTAGATGATTGAATGATTCAGTCTCATAATTTATAAGTGGTTTAGTAACAAAATTATTAAATTAATATTGATGGACACAACAAACTCAATAGCTTAATATATAACATTAATTAATATAAAATTTTATATATATATAATACCTTTGTTCTTCATCCATGTAATTGTAACCTTTGCTGTTCTCTTCAGTGTCTCTGTAATTGGGCAAGGGAACATGGCCAGTCTCAATCTGCCTGAGATCTTCCACAAGTTCCTCATAATGCTTAATCACTTCCTCCACAGTTTTCCCACCCACTGCTCTGGCCAAATTGTGCCAGCGATCTGGGGTGTCCTTGGGATACATAACCAAAGCATTCTCAAACCTTTTGTTTTGTTTGGCTGTCCAGTTAGAGTTACCACCTGAAGCCATTTCTTACTTCTATATAAGAAACTTTTACTACACAGAAAAACCTGGAAAGAACTATGGAAAGGTATGAACTATATTAAGCTTGTATGAGTAAAGAGAATGTCATTGGTACACCCTTTTATAGAGGAGGATTGGAGAATAGGTAGGACGGTGGGTTTGTGTGTTTTTGCTGAGCTGTTACTTTCCTTGCAAAACAATGGGATTAGTAAAACATATAGGCGTGGTTTCCTTTTTACTTTTCCAGGTAATTTGATGGGCTTGGATAGGCTTAAAGCTCAAGAAATTGATATAAGTCCATGCCTCACTTTCTTTATCCAAGAAAAGTTATTCCTCAGTCTATTCACACGTACTCATTGTTCTTGCTCTCTTGTCTTCTTTCTTGTCACGGGCGTTCTGTTAATTACCGGGTTTTATGGGCCATTCAGGACTTTCATGAAAGGGAAACAAGTTTAACCCAGACTATATTGGTTTTAGAGTGAAATCTATACCTGCGCCTTTATGGTTTCATTTTCATATGGACTTTGTTGTAACATTTCTCAGCAAATCATATCACTTGAAGATAAAACGAATTAATAAAAAAATTATAAAAAATATCAATTGCTTTTAATTATGTGATCTTTTCAGAGAATAGATCTTTAACTAAAAGTGTACAAAGTGGCATGTTGTGTTAAACTAAACCATAAACTAGATATATTTTAAATTGAGAGATTACTTAGAAAAATATGTTCAGCCCATAGGCAAACCGTGACCATATGTGACCAAATTCTAGGAACCTTAATGTATCTAGAGTATGTTTGAAGTGTATTTCAAGATCAAGCCAGGTAACAGGTTCAAGCAGCAAGAAGACTCAAGTTTCTAGAATCTCAACTCCAATTCAATCCCTACTCGACCGATTGAGCTTTACTTAACTCAACCCAGTCCATTTATAATGGAGTTATTGGAGAAAATTTTCAAGTGGTGGTTGAAGTCATGAGTGGGAGTTAGGTTCACGTTCAACAAAGACTAGAATAAAAGAGTCCATAGATTTGGACCTGTATGTGGTTACGTTAGTAAGTACTACATGAGAAAGTAGTAGATTTAGGGTTAAGTCTATTGTATAAATTTCAATTCTATTTATAGGTTAAGCCCTTCCAATGGTTTTTACTTTGTGACAGTTGTTTCATTGATTTTCTTAGGTTAACATATTGTATCTTTTGTATGTTCTTGTGTTCTTTATCTTGTCTGATATGGTGTATGTTCATATACTATTTAACACTCAAGCATAATTGGACTAATAATGAATAATCTAATTGGCTTTAAAATTGGTAATTTGGCACTACCGGGATCTAAATCTCTAACAAAATAAAACTACTTTAAAAAGTTGTACATATGTCAAAAAAGTTAAGGCATCCAAGTTCTAAAACCACCTTAAACTTATGAAACGTTACTGTAGCATAATTGAAGATTATAGTTACTGATGAAACACACACAAAAAAAAAAAAAAACAAACAAACAAACAAATTAATAAATAAAAGTTCAGGTCTCTTTCAATAGTCACCAACCTTTGAGTTTTTTCCCATTAAATCTGCTTGACCAAAAAATAACCTTGGGATTGCGTTGTTGGGGGGGCCTTATATTATTCCTAACCAATCTTTTATTTTATAACTTATAAGGAAAGAGAATAAAAACCAAAGACCTTTTTAAAAAAGAGTTATAAATATCTCAAGCTATATCTTTTGTGAAGGAAAAAAATATCTTCTTAGACTCGTTTACATCATTATTTTACATATATATATATTCACAATTAATACGAGAATGTTTACGCTTTAAAAAGTTAGAAAAAATTGTCAACATTTAAAACATGAAAATGAATGTAAAATATGAGTATAAGAGTCAATTGTAATGAGGATGACACTTTCTCTGCATGTCACTTAGCCATTTGGTCCAATATAGAGCTGCTGACACTTGGCATGGACGGAGCCATGGTTGGATCTCCCAAATTAAAAAAAAAAAAAAATTATTATTATTATTATATATATAGATATTAATTTTAACAATTTATTTTAGAAAATTACACTTTTGTCCCCTTAAAAATATCATTGATTCTTTTAATAATATTTTTATAGTTACAAATTTTTCTATAATATTTTTACAAACTGTTAAAGTAACAAATTCTTATTGGTTCACATTTGGACCCATCACTTACATTATCACTAATTTGTAAAAAAAATTATAGTTCAAACATTTTCCTCATTTTAAAGACCATTAAAAAATATTTATAAGTCTAAAATCTAAAAAAGAAATATACATGCCCAAAAAAATTAGTATAACAACAAAAATTACTAATAGTGAAACTAAAATATAAAAAAAATTAAGCCTAATCAACCAATTTTACCTAAAACAAACAATCTAACCCTTTAAAAAATTTTAAACAACCAATAGTTAAGCGACTAAGTAACAACAAAGTTGAAGGCCAAAATCACTGCACACAACCAACAACAAAGTCACTCCCTTAACTTTAAGTTCTGTCTTCGTCCTAGTGTGTTGGGTATAAATTCTAATTTAAAGTTTTTGGGGCAACAGGCTGATTGATAAGATAAAAAGAAAAGCCTTGGTCTAATTATCACATTCGTTTAGAACTTATTCAACAAAAATTTTCAAAGGAACAAGAGGTTCACAGCAAGCAAGTTATATAAAAAACCAAGCATGATATCCGAATGAATTTACTAGACCTTGATATTAGCATGTTTGGATTCACACACACGCAGTCAAGTGCTTCATGAAAGAAAGAGATCTTGGCACAAGCAAGCATGGAACCTATTGAAGTGTGAAAGTTCTTGTTTCCACGTGGTAGTCCATGGACTACAGGCTACAGCATTGTGATTTTTTTGAGACTGAAAAATGATCAAAAGGGTTCGTCATTTTTGCACAACACAATATCGTGATAACTCATCATGCTGCTGTGCAACTTGTATAAAATTTTACATAAAGTGATCCTTTCATCCTTCAACGTAGTGACGTACATGATCTCTTACTGATATTATAAGAATCCTTATCATCCAAGTAGGGGTACCGGTACATATCGATTATCGAATTTATCTCCCTCTAGATACCTGTCCTTTCAATTTCAAAAGCTTTGTGGTCATTTTCCCTCCTCCCACTTTGCCCCTAGTTTCACAAATTGCAGCTGAGTGACCTATGGCTCACATTGGTGGTCATTTTTTAGATTCCTCTGAGGCCAAAGGCCAGATACTGATCGATCATAATGTTCAACTACAGATACTGTCGAGTGGGAAACCCATGATTCTTATGATCTTATCAAGAGAAAAAGTTACTAATTTTAGACCAGTCAGCATGCATATACCATAGCTAGCTAGAGGGAACCGTATCAAACACATGAAGCAACTGCAAAAATGAGAAACAGATCTGTTAAAAGAAGGGAATTTATGTTTTTGTGTGACTACTAGTTTCCATTGAATAATTATTATAACAAGCACTTCCACCTTTTTTTTTTTCGGCCAAGTAATTAAGAAGAAAGAAATGATAGATGAAGACTTATAAATGTAAGCTCCAATCCAAGCCTAACTCCCCTTAGCCCTTTTTTTGAAAAAAGCTAAGAAGCATAGACACAGCAAAATGCTCAACATGCCTACAAAGTGTAGAGATTTTTCTTTTCTTTTCTTTTCTTATTTTCATATTTGGTTGGGACAGAGTTGAGACACACGTGAAAAACAACTTGAAAAATGCAAGATTTTTAACAACCTAGCACAATTTGAACAATTTGATCAAGTTTTTAGGTTTGTAAAGTTTTCAATCTCTCTTTGGAACTTAGGAGCTTTGTTCTTTGATCACTTTTCAAACATTTATTAATTACTATACTTAATTGTTGTTGTGCGCCTGTCATATATATATATATATATATATATATATATATATATCATGTCCTACCTTTATCAACATGTCTTGTATTGTATGTCTTATGTCATATGTGTTGCTTTTTAGGCCACAACAATAACTTAGATCGTGGAGAGTGGGGACTTATCTTTTCGTGTGGTCATTATCTCAATCGAACAAATGTTAGTAAGAATTTTTTTCTTTCTTTCTTTTAGGCTAAGACATCAATTGATTATTGATATAAATAGGATTCAAACCCAAGTTCTTAATCGACAATAAATATTTTACCAATAGAGTTAACTAAAATCTATTTTTTATTTAAATTTATGGCGTCATCTTGATATAATCGAAATTTAAACTCAGATTCCTTATTTTTTACTACTATAAACTTTACTATAACTCAAACCCATGTAACACTTAAAAGGAGTCTTGAAATTGGTTTTAGTTTAGACCTCTTTTGTACGATGATCGGAACATGATGCTCAAAATCAATTTTGCATTGCCAAAATGTTGAAAAGAAGAAAAAGAGGGGTAGGGGACGGGGGGGACGGGGGAGGGGGTGGTAATAATGGACATGCAATAATAATCATTTATTGAAAATGAAATGAAATTTTGCTAGGAACCTATTGTAAAAGTTGGTAATATCTAGAATCCTTATCATCCAGGTTTATTCTTGCTATAAAGTAACTGTGGATACCCATTCTTTAATCTCATTGCCAAGAGCTTTGGAGTCTTTCGTATCTCTCTGGCTGCGGTCCCTCCTTCCAAGTTGGAGGTGGTCATTATCTTCGCTAGCTCTTGGGCACCAATTGTTCTTGAGGCAGATGTTTTTAGATTCTTCAAGGCTCAATTGTATATTTGTTGGGGCCATGGAACCGTGAATCCCGTATATACGTAGTATTTCTTTTTCCTAGGGAAAACAAAAGTCTACACCATTAGGGTCTGTCGCTGTACTATTCGTTGAAGCCTTATTATAGCAATTCTTAAATTTTCTTTAGGCTGTGGAATCGTGAATCCACAAACTTCTTTTTCTTATTAGGAGGAAAGAGTCCACCATGGGGACCTGAAGGACCTGAACTATATATTCAGCAATCAGCCAATCACCATGCAAGAATTTTTTTTTTTTGATACGAACCATGCAAGAATATTGAAAAGGAACGGAAGCGCTCAGTTCCATATAGATACATATAGTTTCCTTGAGGTGTCCTATTTTTTTCTTTACACACATACAAATGTAAATGTATTTGAATATGTATATGTGCACATATACAGTCTATGGTTAACTCAGTCCAAGATTGGGTGTGCATTTGGGAAGTGCTTAAAGTTGTAGGCTTGTAGCTTATTGTTGATTTTAGCCTATTTTTGCTATTGTTTATGAATCTCACTACACTTTTTAATACTATTCATAGGTCTCACTGTACTATTCAGCTTATTTTTTAATTTTTTTTTCTACACTTTCAACAAAAAGTTTTCAGTTTCAACTAAATAAACTATTCACAAACGGACATGAGATATATTATACTGGTTTTGAGTTTTGACACCTCAACAACAACAACATAGTTCATTAATTCCAATAATATTATAATAACCACATGAACAATGGGAAGTTTAATTTATTCAATGTATCTCGGTGTCAGGGCCGGCCCTACCCTTAGGCGAATTAGGCAGTTGCCTAAGGCTCCAAGTGGAAGGGGGCCCAAAATTTTAGAAAAGAAGGGGTAGTAGAGGCAAAAAAAAAAAGTTTCAGATGAATTAGAAACATCCAGAGGGAGTTTCATACACATTCTATTTTGTATCAAAAAAAGAAATATCTGGAACATCTTTTTAACCAAAAAACAAAAATTTTGATAAATCGAGTTAAACATTGGCTCTAAACAAAATTATTACTCAAAAATAACATTATTATCCTCTAGATAAACCAAAAATCAACCAGATGAACTACAAATCCGGTCTAAGAGATTAACCACAAAACAATCACAAATCAAAACAAATAAAACAGCTTAAATCCCTAAAATTTTTAGTTTTACCGTTCCCTCTGCTTCTTTCTCTCTACTCTCCGCCTCTCTCAAGCTTCCTCCGCCTCCCTCAACTGCTCAAGCAAGCTGCAAGCTTTCTCCGCCTCTCTAGCTCTCATTCCTTCTCTGAATCTCTGATTCTCTACTCTCCGGAGTCTCCGCCTCTCTCAACTGTTCTAGGACTTTGAGTTTTCTTATACAGTGCAGTGCGTATTAGGTATAATATTTGGGCGCTTGGCTTTCAGTTCAGCCTTTCTCTTTATTTTATTTGTCCAATGGACGTTTCACTTTGTTTGGGCCTTCAATTTTTTTTTTTTAATAAAGCCTGCGGTTTTTTTGGTGGGTCTTATCAATAAGTCTTGTGTTATGGCTGTGTTTAAATTTTTGTTATGCTTGTGCTTAAATTTTTTTTATTTTTTATTTATTTTAATCTTGTGTTTTATATATATATATATATATATATATATATATATTTTAGTTAGTGGTAATATATTGAATAAGTCTTTATTTATGTAGGTTGAGATTGCTAAAAACTTGTTATTGTTCGCTAAAACTACAACAATACTTTTTATATAAATCAGGTTCTATTTCTCATTTGCTCTACACTTGAAAGTTATTTTTTATTTTAGTCTTTATAAATATATTGTTTGATTAGAAATGTCTACTAGAAAATATACATCTGGATATGAAAAACTTAAAAAAAGAAAAAAAAAATTAATTGAGTCTCAAAAAGGATCAATGGATAAATTTGTTATTAGTAATAAACAAAATATAACACAAAATTTAGATGAAAATATCACAAATGAGCAAGAAATTCACCAAAAAAAGTTAGAAGATAATGAAATGATACAATTGTAAGATAACAATGATACCATTGCAAGATAATGAAATGATACAATTGAAAAAGAGATGTTAGAAGAACTTGAATACAAAAATTTAATTAGTCAATTGGCATCTCAAAATGCAATAAAAATAATTTTTAAATGAAATATATTATAATATAAAAATATTAAATAAATATTAATTTAATTAATATATAAGTATAAAAAAAAATGCTCCATTTTTAATTCTCGTCTAAGGCCACAAAATGTCTACGACCGGTCCTACTCGGTGTATCTTGGGTATAGAATGAGAAGATTATTATTGATTCATTAAATTCAACATCTAGCCTAATGAAATGAATCTTTATCAAGAACGAGTAAAATGGAGAGTAATTCTGGAAGAAAAAAAAAAAAACCATGTGTAACTGAACTGAAACTCGAGAAGCCAAAGAAATATTAGTACATCGTCACACTCGAGAAGCCAAAGTCTCAATGAAGATATTGATATCCAAAGATCGGTTTCCTTTTGAGCCAGGCCCAGTTCCTGAGCCCTTGGGCCTGTTTCTGTTCACATTTGCTACTAGGCCTTAGTTTCTTCTTGTCCCTGTTCCTTTGCTTTTTGAGATGAAATCTAGAGACTGCTTAAGATATCCCTGTCAACGCAATCCTTGAATTGTGGTGCATGTACATACTCGTTTCACACAATGGCCCGGAATTGTAACTTATGGGCGAGAGATGATTCGTGACCCAATATCTTGACTGAACTCCAATAGAATAGACAAGTAAGAGTAAATTCAAGAGTATTTCAGAAGTCTGGTAATTCAATTGGTTATATTTTTTGGTGTTGACAATATCTAAAGGTTCAAATCTTCTGTCTCACAATTATCGAATTCAAGAGTGTGCGCTGACATCAAATATGGGTTGTCATAAAAGTTTTATTGTTAAGAGTAAATAATTATTATTAATTATTATTTGTCATGTGATTATACAATTCTTGGTCCCATATGGAACAATAGCTAGAATTGGTCTTGTCTTACTTTTCCATTTGAGTTTCCGGTTAATTAGGCGTGCTCCGTATGTGGACCAATGACTAGGATTCAGTTTACCCTGTTGAAATGAGAAAACTCTTGACCATTAAGAGTACAAATATAAAATTTTATAATTTTTTTTTAAATGATATGTCCATAATATTTTTACAATATTTTTATAATAAATTCTAAGTGACAAATTATTATTGACTATCATAATTGGGACAAAACTGTTGAAATGAGAAAACTCTTGACCGTTAAGAGTACAAATATAAAATTTTATAATTTTTTTTAAATGATATGTCCATAATATTTTTACAACATTTTTACAATAAATTCTAAGTGACAAATTGTTACTGACTATTATTATTGGGACAAAAAAGTAATCTTAGTGTTAGGTTTAAATTTGAACCAATAATAATTAACCATCAATGATTTATTGTTACAATGTTGTGAATGTAGAATTTTTTTTTTTTTTTTTTTTAGTGTAATGTAAAATTTTATAATGAATATTATGTTTGTTATTAATTTGTAGAGGTACTAGAATATTGTTAATTATAGTATTCTTTATAATGTTTTCATTATTTTCTCTTTCTCTTGGTAAAAACTCTTCTCTTCTTCTTCTTCTTTTTTCCTTCTATAATTTGATAATTGAGGAAGAGGGACTTGATCATTGTACATCTCCATTGGAAACACTAAAATGTGACATTGCAAACTATGATTTATCATATATACAACACTAAGGCTTTTGATTTTAAAATGAAGGGGGGGGGGGGGGGATTCCCTAGTCACTCCTCTATTTTAGCTAGTTTAGTTTTCAAAAACACTCTCCAATAAATCATCTTTTATTTCTTTATTTCATTTATATACTCATTTTTTGGGCGGCTTGGGGTGATTGTGACAAAGCAAAGACTAAGGATGACTCAGTTGAATATCGGGAGGAATAACCTATTTTTTCCAAATGATGATTTATGACAATATTTTTCCCCTAAATCAAATGTTTATATTTGGAGTTGACACTTGTTTTCTTAAGGAAAAAACAAGAAAACCAAAATTAATGGAATACAATTTTTTTTTCCATTGAAGTGTTTGAATTTACATAATAATAGAATATAAATTACATAATTTGCTTCTTTGTTATTAGGATCAAAGAAGGGAAAAAAAAACAATATTTTGATTTCTAGTTTTCTAAATTTTTTAAAAGAAAAAAGAAATATGAAGTTATCATTCCTAGTTACTATCTAAAAATTATGTAAAATAACATTAGAAAATGTCTAGTCTAGAACTAATAATTTAATATAGGTTTGGTTATTATGTTATGGAAATAGGAAGAGATTAGGTACCCATTCTATGAGAAATTGTACAGTTTTCTATTGGTCCATGTCACTTATCCACCATTCCACTAAAAAACTCTCACTTATTTAAAATTGTTGAGTCAGTAATTAGTTTTTGTTTTAAAAAAAAATTAACTCAACAATTTTAAACAAATGAGAGTTTTTTAGTGGAATTATGGACCACGTCACTTATCCACCATGAAGACCTTATAATTTCTCCCATTCTTCCCTACCAAAGTCAATCTTATAAGAATTAGTGGTCATCATTATTCAAGTCATGCAATGTACAAGAAATCAAACATTTCACAGCATTTCAAACCTGTCATAGATAGAAATTTTTTTTTTTTTTTTTTTTGATAGGATAGAAAATTATTCTTATGATCAAGGAAAAATCATATTAATTATACTCATGAACATGATAGGGCTCATAAATAATAATATGTTATCAATAGAAACATTGAAAGACCATATTCATCATTTTTTTTTTTTTTGTCATTATTCATGCAAATGATCTCATTATTTCATGTGCATTACTCATTCAAGTTTCAAATTCTAACTTGTGAGTATTTGATAAAGCATGTCAACATTTGAATATAAAAAATCATATTTTTATCATCCACCATTCCTGTTACCATTTAACTAAATCAGGCTTTATCATAACGTGCATCACTCCAATCAGATTTTAATATAATAAAATGAATGGTTACATTTTATAAATATTTAAAGGAGTAAAATTGAACTGAATCAAAATTATCATGTATTTTAGGGATAAAAATATAATTTACTTATATATATATATATATATATTAAGTCATGTCACGAACATGTTTTTCTTCACTTTTTTTTTTTTTTTTTTTTTGAGGAATATGTTTTTCTTCACATTTTAAGATTCAAGATGCTTATAGATGTAATAATTGGATATCCACGAAACCTAATATATTGCATATATAAGACTCAGTCAAATGGATTTTTTTTATTTTTTGCGTGGCTGCGCCATATATAGCTACTGTTCTCTCTTCATAGTCAAGATTGTCTCATCACCGATTGCTGCCAAAAGCAGCCGACATGTACAGAAATCAAGTTGGACACGTATTTTTTTCGACTTTTAATTTTTTTTATCAAAAAAATAATAAGGTTAATCATTGTGAAGGTTTGTTCCACGTTCTTTCCTTCAAGTCCTATCATTATCATGAATCATGAACCAATAAAATATCCGATTGTGGTTTTGCTTTTAGTTTGCCTCCTTTGTAATCCATGATGGAATTCGTTGCAAAAGTTGTGCATAGTAGTATGGTGCAAAGCTTTGCCTGCCTCGTAGTGTAAATGCCATGAAAAAACAATTCCGTTGAATGAGTCAAGGACCAAATTAAACCATATGTCAATCTCAATATATTGTGGAATTTTATTTTTGGATGATTATTGGAATTTGCAACATGCAGTCTTGCACAAGAAATTTAAGTCCACTTGTTGTTCCAAATGTTACCTCGTAAAATGACTGTTCTGAAATTTTCTTCTTCTAGATAATTCAATAGTAATAATGGTGTTTGATTTTTTTTTTTCATTCTTTTGATAATTCTATAGTTATAATGGAGCGGGGGTCTAAAAACTAAATGTGTTTGTCGGAAATATTAAAAAATATCAATTAATCTAGCAACAAATTATTTTATTATTATTTTTTGGTAAGTATGAGTGAGATTTTATTAACGGAGGGCTAACTGAGGCAGAGGCCTAAAGGCAACCCACCTATTAGTATCCTCAAATAGGCATGTGAGAGAGATGATCCACGGGTGTTTGATAATACCCTATTAATGTTGTTTATATTTTTTAAAAATACATATGAGTAAAAATATATATAAAAATACATGTTTAAATCAAACAGCCCCTTATTTATCCGAAACATAATATTTTGAGATGGGTTGGGTCCCAAGCCATATAAAAAGAGTTTGTATTTGTGGTTTGCTTTTGTAATCCATGATAGTGGCTATAGAAGTTGTACGGAGTACAAAGCTTTAGCTTTAGCCTGCCTCGTTGTAGCGCAATGCCATGAACAGCACTCCGGTTGAATGAGTCAAGGACCAAACTATATATATGTCAATCTCAATGATTCTTTCTTAGGAAATTTATTTTTGGATGACTGTTGGACTTTGCCACAGTCTTGCACTAGACATTTAAGTCCACTTGCTCTTCCAATTGGTAGCTCATAAAATGACTATTCTCGTTTTTGGACTTTG
Organism: Quercus lobata; assembly: GCF_001633185.2. NCBI lineage: Eukaryota > Viridiplantae > Streptophyta > Magnoliopsida > Fagales > Fagaceae > Quercus > Quercus lobata. The sequence continues at coordinate 8,804,168 of NC_044905.1, read as the reverse complement.
TTACCAAAATTTCACAAGCGTCAAAATCACTTTATACAAATACTTTTTTTTTTTTTTTTTATGCTTGCAATAAATAAGAAAAGGAAGATCTAAGTCCAAATTCTATTTCATGGAAGAATTGACCCTGCTTGATACAAATACACTTTTTTTTAATACTTGTAATAAATAAGAAAAGGATCGGAAGATCCAAATCTAAATTCTATTTCATGGAAGAATTGAGCCAGGGTCGGTAGGCAAATGAGGCGGCCGTCTAAGACCCCAAATAAAAAAAAAGCTCATAAATTTTAACCAATAGGGTTATTTATTTCATTGTATAGTATTAATTAAACCTAAATATTAGCTAATAAATAAAATAAATTTTTATCAAATGAAAAACAATTAAAAAGGAGAGAGATAAATGTTACATCCAAAACATTTTTCACAATATTTTTACGACAAATTTTAAGTGGTAAGTTCTTACTGACCATTATTAGTGGACAAAAAAGTAATTTCAATTGTAGGTTCAAATTAGAATCGTTAACAACTTAACATAGGATTTGTTATAAAAATATTGTGTGAATGTAGCACTTTTCAAAAAAGAAAGAAAAAAAAAAAGCAATACACAAAAATTTCACAACATTCTTCACAATAGTTGAGTTGAAATTTTTTTACTAATTTGTATTTAGTTCTACCATTAATATCATTTTTTTTTTTACTTACCACAATCAATCTGTCGCATCAACAAGTGTGAACAATTTTGTCAATTTTTTTGTAAATATAAACTTTCTTAAAAAATAATTATAGAGTTTAAGTAATATTTAATTTTAAAAAAATTATATTTAAATATATAAAAAATCTCAATTTAATTTTCACCTTAGTCCCCAGTTGAATCAAGCTGCCCTTGAATTGAGCAATATTATTTTGCCATAACACTTCTCGTATTAAACCAATTAACCTATGATAATAATAATAAAAAATTAAAAAAAAAAAGTTTATATTAAAGGTAATAGAAGGAGGTTTGACTTAGTTCTAACACTCTATGCGCATCGGATCCTCTAAACTAATGCAATGTTGGTGGTTACTCAAAATTAATCATATGTTCCCTATCAAAAAAAAAAATTTAATCAAATATCTGTTTCGTATCGTGTCATCCACCAAGCTTCGTTGATGGGAGAGTTGCCAACTTTTGGAGGCAAAAGTTTCGAGGTCCACGTGGGATCCACGCATTGGAAGATGGCACGTCTGTCACAAATCACAACTAACACTGTTTGGCCTGCCCGCACTTTCGTCCCTACTTTCTTGGATACTTAATGGTAATTTGCCCAGAAAAAATTGTTTGGATAGTAACTATCAAACGGGACATGTCCATTACAATACGACGTCCTTGCTTTCCCGTTCAATCACGTTCATGTTTTTCTGTTTTCACATGATGCACGCCTCGTGGTCTCACACTAGAAGATTAGGCTCCATGAATGCGACAAAAGGTCGATAAAGAAAATTGAAAAAGAAAACACATACGCAAACACATTCTTTTCACGTTAATGTTAAACTTAAAATATTAGAGTTCCAATTAATTTGTACCATTCATCCCAATCATTTTATTACTTTATTAATGCCGTGCAGTTGCGTGCTTTTAGCATAATGATATTTTATAAGTAGTTGTGAGATATGAAATGACAAAAGTTCAAGTTTTCAGAATAAAATTTTATATATATATATATATATATGTATTCTTAAATTATGATAGAGTAAAATTTTATCTTAAATTTTGAAAGTATTTGAAGTTAAAAATCTCTTTTTTTTTTCCCCCAAAAACTTGATATTTACAACAGTTTGAGGATTTATTCTTTTACATTACATGTTCATGCGTGTCTCAGATGAGAGCATGGACATCCACTCCTTGTGAGACTTTTTTTTTGAGAAGACCTTGTGAGACTTAATGTGAAAGGATAAGATGTGAAAGTTACACATAAATTACCTCTAATGGGAAAAAAGAGATTTTAACCTCTGTAAAGAGCGTAGATAAAGTCAAAAGTAAATATAAAATATTATTTTAATTTGTGCATATCTTTTCTTAAAGTCATGTTTTCACTTGTGCTCGCGTCATGAAACATTCAAAAGTATTGATGATTATGTGGTATTATCTAGGTAAATAAGGTGCATGATCTTCTCAACTTTCACATTAAACATTATGAATGGGTCATTTTGTATCAAAATTAAAAAAATTATATCAAACACATAGCATAAAATTATACAACAATTAAAAGTTAATTTAGATTCAACTTGAATTCTGATTGTATTTAATCTTTAATATAATAAATACATATATAAATATATGGTTTTTTATTGTATAAAATTTGGACAAAAAGTTTTCACTGGATGCTATAATAAATGCCAAGAGACATATTACTTTTTATGTTTTTCTACAATCACACAATTTGGCGCAACTTAATAATATGTGTGGTTAATAAATTATTTTTTCGCATAAACCTGTAATTTTTTATTTACTATTTACGGTCCCAAATATTAAGATTAAGATTGTGCCAAAAGTTGTGTGAACACAATTTCTTTCTCTATTTTTGTAGGACTGAACTGAACTTAACTTATGTTAGAAGGGTTGAACACCCCACAGTCTTTGCTGGGTGTACAACTTTTCCATGACCCTTTTCTTTCCAATGAATTTTGAAAACGATGTTTTTACTTTTTAGGTGGGAGTCATTCGTATTATAATATCCAATGAATTTTCTAATGACGAGTATCTTTAATTACCGCCTTTAAGGTGTATTTGGATTTTGGAATTAATGTCTTTTGATTCACTTTTTATTATTACTTATTTGTTTATTTTATTAAAAATGAACAAAAATATATTTATTTTTATTAAAAGTTAAGGTTTTATAAAGTTCTAAATATAAAATAAACTAAATAATCTTTAAAAAATCTAAACCGAATACATAATTGGTATTGTAATTGTGAGGACACAATTTGTAACAACCCATAATAATGTTGGGTTCGCACGTAAAAAGGCCCAAACAATATCATTTATAAAGCGTGGGTTTGAAAGGTTAGGCCTTGGTCACAAGACAGTGGTTTTTTCGTGGTGTTCATACATAATTAAATCGTGTTCCCTCTAGGAGTCCTTCTCTTGGAGGCGGGCTAGGAGGCTCTAGTTTTTTGCCATTTTTTCCCAGTCTCTGCTCTGGTTTGCTTACTTTTCTTTTTATACTAGCCTGTATCCCTCATCCAGCGTCCACATGTAGGTTCGACTTTCCAGGACTGATATTTGTCCCATCAGCCCATACCCAAAGTGGTTCGGGGTGGTTGTAAAAGCTGAAGAGCATGGTTCTGTCAGGTGTAGAGTATTGAATGGCAGTAATGGCAGCTTTCCCTTTGTCCTTGGTCGTCATACTATCCAGCGTCTCCTTCTTTATTGACATAGATATTTTAGATTTTTTTCCGAACTGTTCCTATATCTTTTTTGCCCTTCCTTCCAGGGGGACCTCGAATATGCCGAGGACAGAATCATTCTCGGCTGTGTCTCAAGACTATTTGGACTTTTATTACCTATCCTCGGCTATACTCTTCCTCAGCTCGAGCCTTGGGCCACAATGCAAAAATAGGTCAAGGCCACAAACTATTGGACCCCATAATAGCCCCTCAAAATCCTACTGTCAGACCTCTTGGTCGGAGAGGAGGGTTTTGGTGATGCCAAGCCTTTATTACGGTTCGTTCAGCTCTGTCCTTCATTAATGTTGGTGTCTCTTCATCTACTTAGGAAATGTGCTAGGCTACGAGACATTCTTTTAGATTTACACATGGTGCGCTCCCGTCGTTTCATTATCCGAAACGCGCTTTTAATGATTTCCCTTTACAAGACCATTTAAATTCGACGGTTATTGACGGCGTGGGGAAGTGGAATGGGTATATTCTCGTTTACAAATTTTCTTGGAAATTTGGATAAATTAAATGCCTCCCGTTTTGCCCTTCATATAAGAAGAAAGGCAAGAGATTACTTCTCTTTCACAGGGACCCTTTTAATCCTTCTGAAATCTAAAATCCTTAGCCTCCTCCAGAGTTTACTTTATCCGCTAGTTTACACCTTAAATTATGATACGTTCGAGATAGGAGCGGAAATTAAGGGACCATACCCTTCCCAGAAATGCCATGTTATTCTGAAACTCAAAATGGCTTGGTCAGGGCAGGGATGGCAGAGACTCAAGATACTTCTCATCCTCCTTTCAGCCAAAATCCGAAGCAGGGGCTCGTCGCGTCAAATTTTTGGTGCGATTGAGTTGGGGTCACCCATTATCAATACCAGCCGCTCTCTTATGAGCATAGCTAACATGGCACCAGTGTGTTAGGAGTCAAGACTGACGCAGAGACAAAGTATCCCTGCTTCTTCCTCTCTTCCTTCACTGGTGCCTCCTTTTGCCTCCCCTTCTTCTTCTTTCCCATCACCAGATCCATCCTGGTACTTTTCCTTCTTCCTCTTCTTCTCCTCTCCCACCAAGGAAGATCCTCCTCTCAATATGGGTGCTACTGGGGCAGAATTTGGAAAGACTTGGGAGCAGAGCTTAAAAAGATTTCTGGCTGTTTGTTTGTTTTGTTTTGTTTTTTATTGTTTTTGTAATTCGTTTTCTATATAGGCTTGTTTAAGCCCTTCATTGTACGTTGTAATACCTCTTTATATTAATAAAAATCATCATTACTTTATTTCGTATACTTTATCTCTTCTTTTTGAAATGGTTATGCCGTGAATAGACGTACTACCATGTGACTTCTTTTTTATTTTTATACTATGAACGATGCTTAGGGCCGAAATCCCAGTTAATAAAAAGACCTTGCTCTGTGCTTATTGAAACTATCCAGCATAATAATGCCGATTTGAACAAATGATACTTAGGGCAGAAATCCTTATTAAGAAGAAAAGAAAAAGATGTTATGACGAGCTTATTAGAGCTGTCTGGCAAAATAACGCCGATCTGAGAAAACAATACTTAGGGCCGAAATCCTTTACCAAGAAAAAAGATGTTATTATGAACTTATTGGAGATATTGCGTACAATAAGACCGACCTGAAAATGGGTTGTTTACCCCAAACTTGAACGAGATGATGGCTGAATGCTCGATACCGTGTAGGAAGTAATCATCCAAGGATATATAACCCAAAAACTGAACAGCCCCTGCAGGTCGCTGAGTAATAAGGCGTTTCGCCATCTTCCTAATAGCTTTCATAGCTTTAACCTTTCCTAGTATTTGGTCTGAGGACTGAGCGACTTAGAATTTTTCTTAAGTAGCTGACTTTTCTCTAGGTTTGAGTCTGAGGACCATGCAATACCTTGGTTCTGTCCAAAACTTGATTTTTTAAGTAATTGGTTTCCCCATAGGTTTGAGTCCGAGGACCATGCAATACCTTGATTCTATCCAAAACTTGATTTTTAAGTAATTGGTTTCCCCATAGGTTTGAGTCCGAGGACCATGCAATACCTTGGTTCTGTCAAAAACTTGATTTTTAAGCAGTTGGTTTCCCCATAGGTTTGAGTATGAGGACCATGCAATACCTTGGTTCTGTCCAAAACTTGATTTTTAAGTAGTTGGTTTCCTCATAGGTTTGAGTCCGAGGACCATGCAATATCTTGGTTCTCTCCAAAACTTGATTTTTTAAGTAGTTGGTTTCCCCATAGGTTTGAGTCCGAGGACCATGCAATACCTTGGTTCTGTCAAAAACTTGATTTTTAAGTAGTTGGTTTCCCCATAGGTTTGAGTCCGAGGACTATGCAATACCTTGCTTCTGTCCAAAACTTGATTTTTTAAGTAGTTGGTTTCCCCATAGGTTTGAGTCCGAGGACCATGCAATACCTTGGTTCTGTCCAAAACTTGATTTTTTAAGTAGTTGGTTTCCCCATAGGTTTGAGTTCGAGGACCATGCAATACCTTGGTTCTGTCAAAAACTTAATTTTTAAGTAGTTGGTTTCCCCATAGGTTTGAGTCCGAGAACCATGCAATACCTTGGTTCTGTCAAAAACTTGATTTTTAAGTAGTTGGTTTCCCCATAGGTTTGAGTCTGAGGACCATGCAATACCTTGGTTCTGTCCAAAACTTGATTTTTTAAGTAGTTGGGGGAATTAACCCCTCGGCTATGGCGCGGGACCTTGGTTTAGGGGGATTAGCTCCTCGGCCAAGCCCCTATAACCATCCGTGCTGCTGACGCTACGAAGCGCAGCCCCTAGTGAAGAAACGTAGCCCCTAGTGGGATTTTATGCTAAAACACTACATCCGGCTGTTGGAAATGATGTGAGTGATTGTCTCAACCCACCACCTGTGCCAAGACACAAGCCTTCCCCACAGAAGGCGCTAATTGTGAGGACACAATTTGTAACAACCCATAATAATGTTGGGTTTGCACGTAAAAAAGCCCAAACAATATCATTTATAGAGCGTGAGTTTGATAGTGGTTTTTTCGTGGTGTTCATACATAATTAAATCATGTTCGCTCTAGGAGTCCTTCTCCTGGAGGCGGGCTGGGAGGCTCTGGTTTTTGGCCATTTTTTCCCAGCTTCTGCTCTAGTTTACTTGCTTTTCTTTTTATACTAGCCTATATCCCTCATCCAGCGTCCACGTGTAGGTTCGGCTTTCCAGGACTGATATTTGTCCCATCAGCCCATACCTAAAGTGGTTGGGGGTGGTTGTAAAAACTGAAGAGCATGGTCCTGTCAAGTGCAGAGTATTGAATGGCAGTAATGGCGGCTTTCCCTTTGTCCTTGGTCGTCATACTATCTAGCGTCTCCTTTTTTATTGACATAGATATTTTAGATTTTTTCCCGAACTGTTCCTATATCTTTTTTGCCCTTCCTTCCAGGGGGACTTCGAATATGCCGAGGACAGAATCATCCTCGGCTGTGTCTCAAGACTATTTGGACTTTTATTACCTATCCTCGGCTATACTCTTCCTCGGCTCGAGCCTTGGGCCCCAATGCAAAAATGGGCCAGGGCCACAAACTATTGGACCCCACAATAACATAACACTTATAATTTGTTGTGAAAATGTTGTGAACGTAACACTTTATTATTATTATTTTATTGTGTTTATATGTTTATATATATATATATAGGTTTTTATTGTGTTTGTATATGGAATTATATATTCTACCATTCAAATAAAATATAATATTCAATAATTTTAATGGATGATTTAAATATAAAATATATTTTTAATTCAATTAAAATAATATATATAAATTAAAATAATTATGTGTAAAATAGTAAGGCCAAGCAAGCTAAAAGCAAGCAAAGGAATGTTTGTATTTTTATACGAGCATGGAAAGTGGAAATATAGATGTTAAGAGTGGATATGGTCCCAAATCCCAATAAAAAATTAGCATTTTTTCAAATTTCTACTTTTTTTTTTTTTTTTGTTCGTTTGGTGGTACGTCAAATTCAAACGACAAATTTTTCTTTAAATTCTATATATATATATATATATATATGAATTATTATAGTTAGATTTTTATTACAATCTTAAATAATAAACTAAACCATATGGAGTTTGTACTTTGCACGGACTGAGCACGCGCAATTAATAAACTGACACTAGTTTTTTTTTTTTTCCTAAATCGTGCATTCCAACTTTCTTCTATTTTTTTAACATTTAGGTTTTGTTTGGTACATTTATTTATTTTTTTTTAGAAAATTTGGTATACTTACTTAAATACACGTTTTCAATTTTTAAACAATATTATATATATTTTTATATATTTTTTCATTCACACGCATTTTCACATATATTTTCAAAAATATGTTTTCAATTTTTAAGTGTATGTACCAAACATCTTCTTACAATTCTTAAGAATCTTGGCAAAATCCATATTTTGTGTTAGTTTGGATATAAAAACGCGATTGCGTTTGTGTTGGAGGTTGCGTTTTTTGTGTGGGTCCCATGCACTGTTCACGGGACCCACAAGTATGGATTTTAGCAAATTTTTCTTTAAAATTGGGTCCCACGGTACTATTCACATATTTAGAAATTATTTTACTATAGTATATTCAGTTTTCAATAATAAACAGTATCCAAATAGACCTTTTGTTTCTTTGGATAAATCCCAATAATAAAACCCCCAAAAGTTTTCTACTTATGACAAATTAAACATTTTCTTTTTAATTTTGCTATTTAAAACCTCACATTTCATAAACCTTGGCAATCTTAACTAATATGTTCATAATCATACACGTTAAAAACTACACTATAAAATATGTTCTTCGTAGTCACTACTTCACTATTATGTTTAAAGTTTTTTTTTTTTTTTTTTGATGTTGTCCTCTCCCTTTCTTTATAATTTCTATCTAGTGTGGAGAAGAAGATAATCACTATTATGTTTTTAAATACATATTTTCAGTTTTTAAGTGTATGTACCAAACATCCCCTTACAATTCCTAAGAATCTTGACAAAATCCATATTTTGTGTTAGTTTGGATATAAAAACGCGTTTGTGTTTGTGCTGGAGGTTGCGTTTTTTGTGTGGGTCCCGTGCACTATTCACGGGTTCCGCAAGTACAGATTTCAGCAAATTTTTATTTAAAACTGGGTCTCACAGCACTATTCACACATTTAGAAATTATTTTGTTATAGTGTATTCAGCTTTCAACAATAAGCGGTATCCAAACAGACCCTGTGTTTCTTTAGATAAATCCCAATAATAAAACCCCCCAACAGTTTTCTACTTATGACAAATTAAACATTTACTTTTTAATATTGCTATTTAAAATCTCACATTTTATAAACCTTGGCAATCTTAACTAATATGTTCATAATCATACATGTTAAAAACTACACTATAAAATATGTTCTTCGAAGTCACTACTTCACTATTATGTTTAAAGTTTTTTTTTTTTTTTGGATGTTGTCCTCTCCCTTTCTTTATAATTTCTATCTAGTGTGGAGAAGAAAATAATCACTCGTAACAAAATAGTGTTGTAGGGGTATAATAGGTGTTAGTGACAATTTTTCTCTCACCAAATAGGTTATTTTGGTAATGATTTTTGGTAAATATGGATGAAGTATTTAGATTGTCATGATTGGTTTTGGCTTACTTCCAAAAAAAAAAAATTAACTGAAGGTCTCATTTTATTTTAAAAACAAAAATACTGAAAATAAGTCAAACCCATTATGATTTATATATTTTAAGATTTAATATGGTAAAAAGAACATAATTTAATTGTCACATAAAAAACTATATATATATTGTAAGGACGCGTTTCGTGGCGGACCGTAACAGTGTCGGGTTCGCACGTGAAAAGGCCCCTAACAATATCATTTGTAGAGCGTGGGTTTGGAAGGCTAGGCCTTGGTTGATAGGCGGTGGGTTTTTCAGGGGATTCCTACAAGGTTAAATGATCGTCACCTCTAGAGTACTTCTCATGGAGGTGGGCTGGGAGGCTCTCGTTTCTTGGCCATTTTTCCCAGCCTCTTTTTAGGTTACTTATTTTTCCTTTTATATTTGCCTGCGTTCATTGTCCTTCGTCCACGTATTGGATCAACCTTTCCTAGATTGATACTTGTCCCATCAGCCCATATTCAAAGTCGTTGGGGGTGGTTGTAAAAGCCAAAGAATGCGGCTTTGTCAGGTTCAGAGCATTGAATGGCAGTAAGGGCTGCTTTCCCTGGATATTTTAGATCTTTTTTCCGAGTTTCAGTTTTATACCATTTTTACCCTTCTTTACGAGGGGGAACTTTGGGTCTGCCGAGGACTGAACTACCCTCGGCGATACCCAAAGTCTATTTCGTTGAACTTGGGCCATAATCCTCCTCGGCTTGGCCCATAAATCATTTACACCCTACATTAGCCCCTCAAAACCCGGCTGTCCAACCTCTGGGCTGGACAGGGGGGTTTTGGTGACGCCAAACTTCTTCCTGTGGCCCAATCCATTCGGCCTATTAAACACGCTGGCGGTTCCTCATATGCCCAAGAGATTCACCGGTCTACGAGATAGTTTTTAATTTCGCGCTTGAGGCGTTCTTATCGCTTGGGGTATCCAAAACGAGTTTTGAATAATCACTATTTACGAGACTACTTTAATTCGACGGTTTATTCTGATGGGGTGGAGAAGTGGAACCGGCGTGTTTGGGTTTGCTGATTCCTTTGGAGATCTGAACCTATTAAATGCCTCCCGCTCCGCCCTCTGTATAAGTAGGACAGGAGGAGGTTATTGTTTTTACCAAAAATCCCTTTTCATCCCCCTGCGACTCTGGAATACTTAGCCTCCCTTAGGATTCGGTTTACTCGCTGGTTTATACGCTTAATCGTAAAATACTTTACCATAACAACAAGGGATGCAAAAGCCCCACCCCTCCCAAAAACGCCACGTTCCGATAAAGTTTATCATGGCTCGATCGGGATAAGGATGGCGAAGACTCAAAACCAACTTCATCTTTCTTTCAGTCAAAATCCGAAGCAGGGACTCGTCACGTCAAACTTTCGACGTGACGGAGTCGAGAACACCCAAGACCGTTACCACCCGGCTCCTCACGAGCGTACCTAATATGGCACCGGCGTGTTAGGAGTCAGGGCTGAGGCAGGGGCTAAGCGTTTCTGCTTCTCCCTCTTTTGCTCCTTGGTGCCCTCCCCCTCCCTCTTCTTATTGTCTTCCCAGCACCAGTTCCGCCCTGATGCTGTTTCTTTTCTATCTTTTGCTCCTCTCTTTGTCTCTTCATCCCTCTCTCTTCTTCTCCTCCTTCTTTACTCATGTCCTCCATTTTCTTTATTCATCCCCTTCGTCTTCGTCATTGATTTCTTCCTTACTATTTCCTTCTTCTTCATTCATTTTCTTTTTTAAAGTGAGTCCCTCTCTTAGTATGAGCAGCAATGAGGCAGAGATTGGAGAAACTTTGAAGACGAGTTTAAAAGACGCTTGACAGTTTACCTTTCTGTACTACAGATGTAATGGTTGCTTAGGCAGTTTACATTTTGTATAGGCTCGTTTGAGCCCCTTTTTGTATGTTGTAGCAATTTTTCATATCAATAAAGATTGTTGTCTACCTTGTTTCGCATATTATGTCTTTATGTTTTCATAAATTTGCAAGCACTGCTCGGCACAATGATATAATATCTAAATCAATGACGACTAAAACCAAAATACTCGATAATAAATAGATACCGCCATAACTTTAATAGAAATTCTTGGCCTAATAAGGCCGATCAATGAAGAGTAATACTTACCCCATGCTAGCCGAGGTGAAAAACGAAGGCTTGATGTCAGGTAAGGAATAGCCATTTGAAGATATGGCACCCACCAAATGAGCGGCCTTCTTATATGACTAAGCGCTGGGGCGTTCCACCCCTTTCCTTACACCTTTATTGGCCTTAACCCTTTATGGTGTTTAAGCCGTGGATGAAGTGACCTGGCATTTTTATCAAGTAACTCTTCTTATGAGATTCAAACCTTTTCTTATCCAAGTGTTTGGTTTTTCCATTGGCTTGGGTCCGAGGACCATACAAGGCCTTGGTTCTGTCCAAAAACTTGTAATTTTTATAATTCTTCGTGCTTGGTTTCCCCATAGGCTTGAGTCCGAGGACCATACAAGGCCTTGGTTCTGTCCAAAAACTTGTAATTTTTATAATTTTTCGTGCTTGGTTTCCCCATAGGCTTGAGTCCGAGGACCATACAAGGCCTTGGTTCTGTCCCTGGGCCCTTGTGCTAAATCGGGCCTGGGCCGTGAGTTGACTGGGCCCAAAATTAGGGGGTATTTCCGTATTCTCAGGCCACGCGATACTTTTTGGGCGTCCCAGTATTCGAGGTGCGCCTTCTCGAGACTCCTCTAACTTCAGGGTTGCAGACGACGTTGGAAATCGAGCCAGAGACATTTTGTCTGTAGCGTTCCTTGGGACGCTGCGTGAATTAAATGCTACTATTTTATCTTTTGATATAAAACAGGAGAGAAAGTTACTTTTCCTACGCACAAATCCTTCAGCTTCCTCCTTTAGGAAATCATGTTTGAGGCGAGGGTTAGGGAAAAAGAACTTTCTCCACCGCGGAGGCGCCGTGTCCTCCCAAGACTCGAAGGAGTGATGCACGGGCCAAGAAAGCATAAATTTAAAGAGAAATTTACACTTCTACGGAGGGGGGAGGGTGTCTCCCCTCCTTTCAGTCAAAATCCGAAGCAGGTTCTGGTCATGCCAGATTTTTGGTATGTCCGAAGAAGGAATTTCCACCATCAGCACTGTCTACCTTGCAACCGGCAAATTCTTGCGGGGGCTTCCCAACTTCCGGCTCCCTGCGCCTTTTCTGTAGACGGTGTTAGCCTGAGGTCAGGTTCTTTTGCTGCCTGAGTTATGGGCATGCAGAAGTGTCGAGGAATAGTTTCCTTAAACAATAACTTGGCGCAGTAGCCAACCTCTCCTCTGAGCTGTCCCCACGGCCTTATCTCCACTCGCTTGTATTTTCCTTTACTTATGTAGTCAGCTTTAATGTAAGCTTGTTTCAGCTTTTCATTGTACACTGTACTGTTCTTTTGTCTTAATAAAATATGTGTCTGTTTCTCCATACATATCTTCCTTCTCCGTAACCACTACTTTATACATGAATATTAAATGCAAGCTTGCCCTTAAGGATATTCCAGGCAGAAAAAAAAATGCTTTAACACAGGTTCCTTCTAATTTAAACTCACAAATATTATCAAGTATAACAATGACAACTTTCAATAAATTAAATTCCTGGAACTAACCGGGATGAGCGCTGAGTATTACGCGATGCATGCTAGACCGATGTTCGAGAACGATAATCTCTAAATAATTCGTCTGAAAGGGTAGCTAAGTAGCGAGGGACCTTGGTTGTGCTTTTGGGGTAATATGTTGCGCCGTATCGCATCAACCCCTTTGATACTGGGGATCCGAGGGTAGACCGAGGAATCCGCGCAATCAAGGTATTAACCCGTCTGCTAACGCGGAATTCCCTTCGGAGGGATTTCGAGGTTTACGGGCCGTAGTTTTTTTTTTTTTTTCTTTAAATGGTTGGTTCCTCATCCAAGTAGTTGGTTTCCCCATAGGCTTAAGTCCGAGGACTATGCAATGCCCTGGTTCTGTCCAAAACCTAGTTTTCATTACATCCAGGTAGTTGGTTTCCCCTGAAACTTGGGTCCGAGGACCATGCAATGCCTTGGTTCTGTCCAAAACCTAGTTTTCCACATCCAGGTAGTTGGTTTCCCCTGAGGCTTGGGTCCGAGGACCATGCAATGCCTTGGTTCTGTCCAAAACCTAGTTTTCTCCTTGTGCGGGATCTTGGCTTTAGGGGAGTTAGCTCCTCAGCCAAGCCCCTAGAGTTTATCCATACGGTTAACGTTGCAAGGTACCTAGTTTACTCTTTACAGGGGACCTTGGCTTTAAGGGAGTTGGCTCCTCAACCAAGCCCCTAATCAAGAAACGTAGTTCCTAACAGAACTTTATACTTAGAACTCTGTAACCAACGGCTAGACATATCGGAGAAACTCTATCGACCCACTTCCTATACCAACACACAAGCCATCCCCACAGACGGCGCCAATTGTAAGGACGCGTTTCGTGGCGGACCGTAACAGTGTCGGGTTCGCACGTGAAAAGGCCCCTAACAATATCATTTGTAGAGCGTGGGTTTTGGAAGGCTAGGCCTTGGTTGATAGGCGGTGGGTTTTTCAGGGGATTCCTACAAGGTTAAATGATCGTCACCTCTAGAGTACTTCTCATGGAGGTGGGCTGGGAGGCTCTCGTTTCTTGGCCATTTTTCCCAGCCTCTTTTTAGGTTACTTATTTTTCCTTTTATATTTGCCTGCGTTCATTGTCCTTCGTCCACGTATTGGATCAACCTTTCCTAGATTGATACTTGTCCCATCAGCCCATATTCAAAGTCGTTGGGGGTGGTTGTAAAAGCCAAAGAATGCGGCTTTGTCAGGTTCAGAGCATTGAATGGCAGTAAGGGCTGCTTTCCCTGGATATTTTAGATCTTTTTTCCGAGTTTCAGTTTTATACCATTTTTACCCTTCTTTACGAGGGAGAACTTTGGGTCTGCCGAGGACTGAACTACCCTCGGCGATACCCAAAGTCTATTTCGTTGAACTTGGGCCATAATCCTCCTCGGCTTGGCCCATAAATCATTTACACCCTACATATATATATATATATATATATATATTTTTTTTTTTATAGATTTCCCCTTATTTATTTTTAAGACTCAAAAGATCATAGAAGGTGATGTTTACTCAAACTTTAAGCTTGAGCATTATCACATCTTTTGTAGTAATCAATTCTACGATACTTTTATAAAAGATTTTTTTTTTTTTAGAATCAACTTTTATAAAAGATAAATAGGAGCAGATAGGGATGGAGTTTGGAAGGACTAAACTGCCATTTGATTATTTGAGATAAAAGGATACCATTAGAAAAGTATTAAATCTTTTTTTTTTTTCTCTAGAAAAGTATTAAATCTGATTCCACTCCACAAGTGAAAGCTTAGTATCATTAGCCCAATAGATTGGACCAATCATACAAAAAAAAAAAAGATTGGACCAACCATACAGCATGTGCATGATGAAAAGTAAGTCTAAACTAGGAATTTCACCCAAATAAAGGAAACCCAATAATTCATCTCATCTCATGTCACTCTCTCTCTCTCTCTGTCTTTTTTTTTTTTTTGGGCTACGTATTAATCTCATAAACCATTCAATAAGGTTGCCACTATTACGGCAAGTCGGCGACAAAATCAATTTCAAAGTTTCCAATCAAGAAAAAAGAAAGAAAAATTTATATAAGCTTTGAATTGTCAGATATCAAAGACACTTCAGTCACATTCAAAATGCTATCTACTATTCCCCAAAAAAAAAAGAAAAAGAAAAAAAAAAGCTCTCTACTCTCTATTATAATCAAACAAACAACTCACACCCACACACCAGTGACCACCTTCAATATCTGAAACCGGCATTTTTACTATTACTATTCTTCTAGCCTTAAAAGTCAACTAAAAACCCAAAACTCCATAACCCTATATAGCCATTGGTTAAACCAGAAGAGCTTAACACAGCTCAAAGTCACGTTTCATTAATTAGCTCCGGTGAGTCTGAAAGTGACACAGTTATTGAATTTGGCTGTGGCAGAGAGCCCTGGCAGCTGGGGTACCACCTTTTGCCATTAATGTCTTGTACACACTCTCTCTCCTTAACTCCAAAGCCTAATCTTTATACACGTTTTAGTCTTTAAATGTATTGCAAACTAAGATTATATAGCGAAAAGTTTTGAAAAGTTTGTAACTTTATATATAGATATTTTAGTTAAGAATTCAGTTGGGTTGTTTAGAACAACATAGAATGCAGAATCAAAGCTCGTGATTTGGAGGTTGGAATTTCGCAGAGTACATTAAATACAGGCATTATCTGGTACTATTTTTGTGTACATGTGAAGTTATTACACACCAAAACGAACCTTCATCTTCATACACCACCACCTCGATGAACATGAACTAGTTCAGTTCTTCTTCTTGTACTTTCTTCTTCTCCGCATTATCAAACTAAGCCATGGAAGAAGAATCTCAACGAGCTCTGCTTATTAAGTCAGCAATATTCACGTTCGTGTTGTTCCAATGCGTTTTAGCTCAACAACAAGAGCACCTCAACTCAAGCTTTGAACGCTCGGCTTTGCTTGCGCTTCGGTCATCTTTGGGGCTCAGAGCCAAGGACTGGCCCATCAAGCTCGACCCGTGTAGAAACTGGACCGGGGTTCGGTGCAATAACAGTCGGGTCACTGCAATCAACCTGTCCGGGTTGAGACGAAGCCGTTTTGGGATTCTAAATCAACAGTTCGCTGTGGACTCTTTGGCCAATTTGACAAGCTTGGTGTCTTTCAACGCTTCTGGGTTTTCGCTTCCGGGGCCTATTCCTGACTGGTTCGGCCAAAGACTTAAAGCACTCCAAGTGCTCGATCTAAGGTCTAGCTCAGTTACTGGGTCGATCCCTCCATCGCTCGGTGGATTGAGTACACTGAGGTATTTGTATCTGTCAGGTAATAACCTTACTGGTAGTATATCTTCTTCATTGGGAAATTTATCTGAGCTGTTAATTCTTGATCTTTCACGGAATTCACTTACTGGGTCATTGCCTTCTGGTTTTGAGTCTCTTGCTAAACTCACAAGGCTTGACCTTTCTTCAAATTACTTATCTGGGTCAATTCCAGATGGGCTTGGTAATCTTTTAAGTCTTGAATACTTGAGTCTTTCTGATAATAGTTTCACTTCGATACCGGGTGAATTGGGTAATTTGTCTAGATTAGTTGAGCTTGATCTTAGCAAGAATGCTTTGTCCGGGTCATTGCCTGTGGAGTTGAAAAGGTTGAGGAGATTGAGGAGGATGGATATTGGGGTCAATGTTTTGGAGGGTCCATTCCCGGATAGTATATTTATGAGTCTTGGTTTAAATAAAAACGCTACTTTTGCTGTGTTCAATCTCTCAAACAATCGGTTTTATGGTGCTTTGAATTTATCATATGCTGGGAAGTTTAGTTCAGTTGATTTTTCCGGTAACTATTTTCAAGGCAAGGTAGTTGATGCTGGTCAAAGCAGTGCTACTCTTGATAGAAATTGTTTACAGTTGGTGCGAAATCAGAGGAGTGCGGATGATTGTAGACAGTTCTATACCGACAGAGGCTTACTTTTTGATAATTTTGGAGACCCAGAACAGAATCAGGTAGCAGAACATAATTCAAAGACCAAGAAACGATGGATATATATAGTAGGGGGCCTAGTTGGTGGGATTGGCTTCATTGCACTTTTAGTGTTGGTCATGGTACTACTCCTTAGAATGTGTGATAAGGGCACTGCAACTCAAAGGACTGCAAATGTAGGGTCTGTTCCAGAAGGAGACAACGTTTCTCTACCCAAGGATCTTGCCAATTTGACAGGTGTTGGAGAAATATTTACCTATGAGCAGATGCTCCACTTCACTGGTGATTTTAGTGAAGCAAATCTTATCAAACATGGCCACTCTGGAGACCTTTTCCGGGGGCTTATGGAAGGTGGGATCCCTGTAGTCATCAAAAGGGTAGATTTGCGTTCCTTCAAGAAAGAATCATACATGATGGAGTTGGAGTTTTTCAGCAAGGTTTCACATACCCGGTTGGTTCCACTATTGGGGCACTGCTTGGAGCATGAGAGTGAGAAGCTTTTGGTTTACAAAAGTATGCCAAATGGAGACCTGGCTAATTCCTTACACAGCTTTATCTCTGAGGATGGCAGTTCACAGTCTCTGGACTGGATCACAAGATTGAAAATTGCGATAGGAGCTGCTGAGGGCCTATCCTACCTACATCATGAGTGCAACCCTCCCCTTGTTCACAGGTATCATTGAACTTTCTTATGGCTATCGTTGATCTCTCTTCGTTCATATAAGTGAAACCTTTCGAATTTCTTGACTTTCTTACTTTTGATATCATCCATCATATATGGTGATTTAGAAATCTCATATTATGAATCTGCCTGTTGGCAACATAGATTGCAATTATTTGTTCTGTCAAGAAAATTAGCTTGTCCCATATTAGCTTTTCTCTGATTTAATTTCTCAATTAACCTGCTTGTCTGCTAGCGAAGTAAGTGCTTAACTGGCTATTCAATCATGTCCTAGGGAAAGGCCCTTATGGGTGGTGCTTTTGGGCCATTTAGGATTGGTTGATTTACTGTGATATCATTTTCTCCAAAAAATAATAAACATTAAACCACAATTCTAGGTTGAAGTATGTACTTAGGATTCTTGACATCTGTGTACTGGTCCCAACCTTTCTGGAGCTTTTGCATTAAATTTAACTCAGTTTTAGCTGCAAATTTGAATCCAATTTATTCAAATGAAGAAAAAACCTGAGTGTGCATGCTGATAGCCAAAAACCTGACAGTGAATATCGTCTTCCTTTTTGGGGCGAATATCATATCAAATCATCATACAGAGAAAGTTTGAATCTTTTGAGCTCTTTTCTGCAAGTTTAGTAGGACATTATCATCTGAATGATGTACAAAATTTGATAATTTGTATCATAAGTTGATGTTTTCTGTTCTTTATGTAAAGCTGCTTATATAGTCACAAAGGATGGCTTCAAATTGGACCTTTAGTTCCTTTTAATGGAAAGAATTAGCAGTATACACTGGTGAAAAGAGATGTGCTCCAGTAGCATGCTAACAAGATTATATAGAAATGCTTCTTAAATGCTTTCATTTTGGTCATTTTCAATTATTATTATTATTATTTGCTCAAATCAGTCAATCTCAATTAGCAAAATTATATACTGTACTTTTCACATGTTTTCATTTGAGTCAATTCCAACCACAATTTGATTTTTAGTCAGAAATTAATTGCTTTGCAAACATTATCTCTTAGCTTTTCTAGCTTTATTTAGAACCATTGTGCCCAGTGGTGCAAATATTAAATGAAATAATATTTTTGGTGGTTGAAGAGATATTCAAGCAAGCAGTATCCTCCTTGATGATAAATTTGAAGTGCGGCTTGGAAGTTTGAGTGAAGTTCATGCTCAAGGGGATTCACACCAGAATGTGCTCACAAGGTTCTTGCGGAAGCCACAGTAAGTACTTTATCAATTATATATTTTCTTTGCATTTTCAAGTTGTGCATGCCACATGGTGCAGAACCCTCCCCCCCCCAAAAAAAGGGATTCTTCTTTTGCTTCAACATTTGCTGAGCTTAACCTAGAATAGATGGTCTGGAAGAGCATCATTAGCAGCAACAACCTGGCATGTCATAATCTTGATTGATCTCCAGAAATTATTGTCTTAAAAAACTCAAGAAGAAAATAAATCAGAATATATTAGAAATATTTATAACATATTGGGGCCATGAAATGGGTCAACTTAGCAGTTTACTACTTGTAGTACAATAGATAACTCATGAGATGTGGGACTGAATCTGTTCATCTCTCACTTTGTTGCAGGTAGTTTATTACATGCATGAATAGCAACTTTAAATGGATGTAAATCCTATACACACACACATATATGTATGGTTTTGATTATTTGCCTCCATGAAATCAATTACTTAAAAGGAATGTTTAGTCCAATATAATTATGATTTAGTTTGGACTAAAATTAAATCTGTCTTTTGTGCACATTGCCATTTTTATTACTTTAATTTGTTTCCATGGTTAGATATATTTATTGTGTTCTGTCCAAAGGTGTAACACTTTTTTCTCTGTCTCATGTGCAGAATCTCTGAACAAGGCCCTTCTGGTGTGTATATTCTCCTACATTTTTTGGATATTCTTTATTTATTTTATCTATTTGTCAACATACTAAAACATAATTTAAATACGCTTCCTCTTTGGTCGATCATCCTTTATAAACCCTACCTAGCCATTCCTCTAGGAATGAACTGTAAACTCGTGTCTATTAATTCATGGCCCAATAGTCTAGACCTCTGGGAGAATAATCTGAAGCTTAAGCAATGAGCTTGCTACTACCCTCACAGAGAATATATATTACTTCCCCTTCGTCTTAAAAGTTTAGGGTGGTTCACGCTTTACTGAAGCAAGTCTATTATTCAAAGAAAGTATTTCAGCTTAGAAGAGTGGTGAGGAGAGCGGGCCATGTAGACTTTTAATGTATCTGGCATTTCAGTGTTTCTTTCTCTTTCAACTGCATAATGATTGGAGAAGAAAACTAAACAGTTTTTTGTTTAATTTCTTTGGTGATGGACAGGCTCATCATCAGCATCCTGTGCTTATGATGCATACTGTTTTGGGAAAGTCTTGCTTGAGCTTGTAACGGGTAAGGTTGGCATCAGCAAATTTGATGATGCTACTACAAGAGAGTGGTTGGAACTGACGCTGCCCTACATCAGCATATATGACAAGGAACTGGTAACTAAAATTGTTGACCCATCTCTGATAATAGATGAAGATCTATTGGAAGAAGTATGGGCTGTAGCAATTGTGGCCAGGTCATGCCTTAACAGCAAGCCTTCCAAACGCCCTGCAATGAAACATATCCTTAAAGCATTGGAAAACCCTTTAAAAGTGGTTAGGGAGGAGAGTTCCAGTTCTGCAAGGTTGCGAACAACGTCATCTAATAGATCTTGGAGTGCTGCAATCTTTGGTAGCTGGCGGCACAGCTCATCAGAGAGTGCCACCATTCCAGGCCAGACTGGCACCGGTGGTCTAAAACAGCCAGTGAGGGAAAACTCCCATGGCAGTGGCGGGCAGGAATACTCATCTTCAAATAAAAGGTTATCCAGTGAAATTTTCCCTGAACCAATTGAAATGCAAGACTTGGAGAGGCAAGATGAGCATTAAGCCGAAAAGGTGTTTGTTGCTCTTTATTGATGATATTGCAGGCTGCCCAATTTCCTGCCTGCTCAACAGCATTCTTGGACTACAACCTTTTCCAATAGCCTTTCATCTAGGTCCAAAAGCCTTTTGGTATTTATACCTTGACCTATCTGATGAAGATTATCTGATGGGGCAAATATTGTTGAGGCCAATGAAAATGGCTAATGAAGTGTGTGCTGTATATTGAACCAGACTCTTTATCGGTTTTGAAAGCTTGTTTATTGTCTACACAAGCAGCAATTTTTTCTGTGTAATGGTGCTTTCTCATTGATGCCATACGTAGAATATTAGATTGTAATGGGTTAGAATTTCTTGCGGTATTGTTGTATTTTACATACCTAAAAGAAAATTACCTAACCGTAAAAAACGCATTGTTGTATTTCCGAGCTGCTCAGGTATCAAGAGCAATTTGATATGTACCTTTGTAACTTATGAACATTCTTCTGTTGTTAAAAATTGGAATATGGTGGCCACGACTTCCAGCATGGATAGCTATTTGAATGTTGGTACAAGTGTACAACACATTCCAGCATAAAAAAATAAGAAGATAATTTTGAGTTCAGGCGACTCTGAGCATGGCGGATTGACAATGTGTGGTGGCGTTGGTAGTCTGTGGACTGGGGCTGTAGCTCGAGAGCTTCCGGTGGAAAAGTTTAGGGATTGAAAAAGTGCTTGAATCATATGTTATTGTTTTGATCCAGATAAATTAAAATTAATATGCTATAGATAGAGATTATGAAAAAAAAAAAAAAAACTAAGTGATGAAGAAGGGACAATGCATCCTTAGAGATTTTCGTCAACCACCAAGAGTTTTGTAATTTAGTGGCATTTTATCTTTATGCTCTCATTTATAAGAAATATAGTTCAAATCCCCCATTTCCCATAATTGTAACTATAAGATTATCAAAAAAGAAATTTTCTTCAATCAAACTAGTTGAGTGAAAAATCATTGTTTAAGTTCATTAGTAATAGTATCAACAATAGAAATTAACATAAAGACCAAAAATGAAAATGCTCACTCATTAAACTTTAAAGATCAATAATCTATTTTATGTACTAGTAAAATTTAAGAAATTTTATTCTAAATTCATCCCATTTATTTAAAAAAAAAAAAAAAAAAAAAAAACCCAAACTTATACCAGATACAACCATTATCTTATTATGAATCGGATGGATCATATTGTAGTGGACCCTTTTTACAATATTGGGTTGGGCTGCCTCCTGCGGTATTGAGCTCAAGTATTTTAAGTAAAAGAGTTGAGATTGGTCCAATTGTAACTTACTTTGATCCAACTTATGCACAAACTATGCCCCTTTTGCTAGTTTTCACATACCTATGATAGGCAAAGCTATTACAGGGAGTTATAACAGGCAGGTATAATAAAGGTAACACAAGAGGAAAACTAGTCAAGATAAATAAAAAAGGGAGTGGTAGGAAGTACCCTCCATATACAAAAAAAGATAATAGAAAATACTAATAATGGGTTTCTTGGATTAAGAAAAGGGGAAAGTCAGTTTGTCACACCAAGTGACACTATGGAGCTTGAAACTGAGAAGGGAAACTACTTCTCAATGCAAATAATCTCCTCAGGAAGTGAAATTAATTGTTTTGAGGGAATGGGCCTAAATGGTTTATGTTCAATAGTGGTTCTTTTCCTTTGATAAAGAGCAGGACTTTGAAAGGAAGAGAGGGAATCAACCTATTGGTACATGCTTGCCGATCTAGCTCTCTATTTTTTCTTTCCTTCTTTTTCTAATTTTTCTTTTATCTTTCTTTTTCCTCTCTTTTCTCAATGCTTGTTTTCTATTCTGTGGTTTTCTTTTAAGTTCCTCTCCTCCCCTTCGTCCTGATCCCTGTGCACGGCTAGGGTCCCCTTTTTTATAGTGCCTGCCGTGATCGAATTTTATTATTTTAGCCCTTAACCACCTTTGTTTGGTTTGAGTGTACTTACCGACCACCACTGGTTTATCTGTGTTAGCTGTACTACTCCTACCACTAGACAAAGAAGATTATTTTGTTTGTTTGTCTGCCGTGGCACCCTTACCTATTACGGTGTGGGTGCTCTCTCTTTATCTCTCATGGCATGTACCTAGTGATTCCCACTTACCCTTACTTCTTTTGGGCGGTATGTCATCTCAGCATGACATTTCCCCCAAAAGAACCTGAGTAGGAACCTCAAAATAGGTTTTTCCCCTCTCCCCATTGCCAAACCATGCTTTCTTACTTCTGACCCATAACTTCACCATGTCTTATATTGGCTGGGTATAGGCTGGTGATGCCTGGCTCTTACATGTGCTTTACTTCTATGTTCGTTTAAAGCTTGCCTGCTGCTTACGCGCTTGCCGTGATCTGGAGACCTGTCTGCACATTCTGCCGGCCATTCTTGGCTTCTTATGGCATGGGCTGTTTGTTGATCTTATATTTTCTGCGCCCTTGCTCCCTTTGGGGCTGGGCTTTGTCAGAGTGTGGGCTTCCTTTTCTTTAACCCATCATTTTACTCTTTCCGTAGCCTTGCCATTGTTTCTTGCCATATCACTCTACTATTTTTGCTATGATGTTATTTGGTCTAAGCCCGCTGGGCTTCTTTGGGCTTGTTACTTATGACTTAGTATAGTCATTTGGGCCTTTTCGATTGTATTGCTTGTGGGCTCTTGCGTCCCATTTGTTTTCTCTTGGCATACTTGGTCCATTTGCTTTCCTTGGACTTCCTTGACTCTTTTCCTAACTCTGCATTCCCATGGGTTTTTTACTAACTTCTTTGAACTTTCTCGGCCCAATTACCTTATCCTTCATTCTTGGGGTTCATGGGTCTACCATCAACCCCTTACTTTTTTAGTTTGCATTACATTGGGCCTGCTGTGGCCCATTCTCACTTTTTCACATCATATACTGCCCATGAGTTTGTTATTTCTCTCTTTCCGAGCTTCTTTAAGCCTGTTTGCTTCCTCAAGACCCATTTGTCTATTTCATAGACATGTGATCCATTATTCCTACCGCTTGGGTTTAATGGTTTTTTCTATCCATTTACCAATTCTTTTTTGCCCGTGTTGCTGGGCTTCTTTCTATTTGGATTCCCCAAAACGATTGTCAACATATATCAAATTGAGTTAACCTAAAATCGATAATTTTGAAAATTTTTAAGCATTTTACACTAAATTTTTTATTTTTAGAATCAAATTAAATCATATTTAAAAAGAGAAAAAAAAAACTACACAATTAATTATATTATAGAAAATATATTTTTTTTATGTGTAAATAAATTAACAAAATAAAGATATTTTAGTTATTTAAATCAAAAAAGGGGGAAAAAGTAAGAGAAAAAAAAAAGAGTTTCAAACCTTTATTATATTATCTAATTTGGGTGGGCCAGAAAACTCCTGAACCCGATCCATTTCCATCGCCCTAAACGGCTTAACCTAAAACCCTTTGTCTCTCTCGTTCTCAATAGTCAATACTCTCTGTTTCCACAAAACGCAAAACCCTAAAGCAGCTCTCTCTCTTCAGGTTCGATCTCCGAGTAATTTCTATGGCCCATTCTCTTTACTCACTTTAACTATACCTGTTCCATTAAGATTGTTCTTGTTTCATTTATATATATTTTTTGTTTTCTTGCTTTAGCTCTTGTCTGCAGCTTTAGCTTGGTACTGGTTTTGTATGAAGATTGTGTGTAATATTGTCTCATTTTGTGAAACTTGGTAGTTTTTTTTTGTGTGTGTGTACTTGATGAAATTATTTTGATTATTATGGCTTGTATTTAATTTAATTTTGATATTAGTGTTTGGGTCTGTGATTATGCTGTTTTTTTTTTGGGGTTAGGTTCTCAATGTCACCTTATGTTGTTGGAAACTATTCAGGATTTGCTTAGTTCTTTGTTATTTAGTTGAATGGATGCTGCATTCTTTGTTATTTAGTTCTTTGCTTAGTTCTTTGATTAGTTGGTAAACTATTGGAACATGAAAAAAGGCGTTTATTAGAAAATGGCTTGCTGTTTTAATGGTTGAACGGATGCTGCATTCTAAACATGCACGCCTGGGATCGTTAGTAAAATTAGTTAACTATCAACTATCTGATCGGTTTATTGTTTTTTGGGTTCTGCTTGTTGGGTTGAGAGGTAAAAGTTTTGGGGTTTGTATGGTGCTGTATTGTTTTCATTCTGTTTTGTAAGGTGTGTGTAGCATGGCTGCTTGTTTTGTTTTGGTTGTGTTGTATCTACTGTGGTCTTTGTTGAATAAAATTTTCGCATTCATCCCAAAAAAAAAAAAAAAAAAAAGATTAACAAAAACAAAAACAAGAGAAAATGAAAACCCTTTGATTACTATAATTGTAGCCTCAAAATTTTTGGCTTGCCCTACAATTACTATAAAAGGGAGTACACATTTATATAAAAAAAATCAATACTATTATGAATTTATTTAGCTCATGTGATGGTTCTGATATATTCCCCCCCCCCCCCCCCAACAAAAAAAAGTAATGATGCAATGTATTTTCTCCTGCTAACAAGTATGTGCCTCTGTAATATATGTTAGGTTTATTGAATGGGGATATTCGATAAAGAACCGGTTATGTTTGAGGAGGATGGAGAGGAAGATCGTGGTGAGGAAGCATCAGAATCTGAATCAGGGTCGGAAGAAGAAGAAGATGTGAAATTGACTGAACCTTCAAAGAACTCGATATACAACAGGGATAGTCTCCTTGATAAACTTGGAGATATTAGCTGGCCTGAAAATGCTGGGTGGATACACAGGCTCTCCATCAATGTTAATCAAGAGCAAGAGGTGGATGTGAATGATGACCTGACACGAGAGGCTGCCTTCGTTATGCAAGCATTGGAGGGAACTAAGGAAGCCTTTGAGAAGCTTAAGTCAATGAAGATCAATTGTTTCAGGCCCCCTGACTATTATGCTGAAATGGTGAAGACAGATTCCCACATGGAGAAAGTGAAAGGTAAGCTTTTGTCAGAGAAGAGGAAGATTGAGGAGGCTGAGGAGAGAAGGAAGGCTAGGGAGTCCAAGAAACTATCTAAAGAGATTCAGGCCCAGAAGCAGAAAGAGAGAGCTAAGCAGAAAAAGGAAGAGATAGAGTCTGTTAAGAAGTGGAGGAAGCAGAGGCAACAGAGTGGGTTTGCTGTGGGTGAAAAAGATGCTGATATGAATTTGCCCTTTGAAGATGGGAAAACTTTTGAGAGGTCAAATAAGAAAAGACCAGGTGTTGCTCCAGGAGATCGTTCTGGAGGGAAGGCAAAACGAGGAGTTGGAAACCCAAATAAACAGAAGAAAAGGGAATTCAGAAATTCGAAGTTTGGGTCTGGTGGGAGGAAAGGTCTGAAGAAGCAGAATACAGCAGAGACCACAGATGATATAAGAAGCTTCAATGGAGGCAAGGTTACTGGAAATAAGAAAAGGAAGAGGTAATATACAACTTTGATTTTTATTGTAGGTTTGCTCTAAGATTTCAGTTTTTCCGGGAGGGGCTTGTTGTAGCCTACAGAGCTCTATTGCTGATTCTAATATATATGTAAACTTCAATTTTGGGACCCTTTGGCCTTTGTTTTAATGGTATTTCTCTTCAAGTAGCAGTTTGCTTTCTCGTGTTCAAGCTCAGTGTTAACATTGTGGGCATATGTATACCTTATTTTCGAGTCTCACACAAGCCCTGGCTAGTGATATAACACATATCTAGTTTTTTTTTTTTTTTTTTTTTTTTTTTTTTTGTGAAGCCTGATAATCTTATTATTTGTTTAGCTTTCTTTATGGACAAACCAAGATTGTGGATGCATGGCGATTGTCTTGTAGTACTATATTTAACCGTCAAAACTCGGTTGACAATTTGTCACATTTCAAGTCAATAGACCAATTAGATGCTGGCTTTGTATGCAGGAACATGGATGTTAAACTAACCTTATGAATCAGGCTTGACACCTCCTTTTTTCTTTAATCAATTATTTTCTAATTTGTTTAGCTGGATGTGCTTTTTGGCTTCATCAATTCTGTTGTATTTGAAAATACTATGCTCCATCACTTATCAACAAGAGACGTCATTTTTTTTTTTTTTTTTTTTTTTTTTGTGAATTAAGAGTCAACTTATTGGTTGGGCAATCATTGCTGAATGTGCATCAATCGTCATTTGGTTGTTGTGCAGAGCAAGGTTAAAGATATTACTCCAAGCATTGCTCGACCAGCAACTAATTTGCGTACAATTTTATGCTAAACCATTGTCAATGTCAGCATTCTTACTATGTTAATGACATTATAACATGGGGAACAAGACTTGTGTTGGTTGAGTTTTCAATAGGGTGCAGTTATATAATTTATCAGGCGAAAAAAAAAAAAATTTTCTCCATATTAGCAAGATTATCAGTACTGAAAGTCAACCAGAGTTGCGTTAGGAATATATAATCTGGCTTCAATTATCTTTGCTACTATAGTGGATGAAACCAGCCAGAATTTGAGGCATTTATTTATATATTTAAGGTGTGTTTGGATATCGTTTATTTGTTGAAAATTAAAAACTTATTGTTGAAAACACGGTAGCAAAATATTTTTTAAAAGTGTGAATAGTGGTGTGGGACCTAAATTTACATAGAAATTTGTGTTTTGCTAAGTTTGGTGGTCCGTGAACAGTACTCATGGGATCCACTAAAAAAATGCAAAACGCATTATTTACTAAAAACTGAAAATTTTTTGCTGAAAATACTGTAGTAAAATAATAGTGGTGTGGGACCCAAATTTACCTAAAAATCTACTATTTGCTGAGTTTGGTGGTCCATAAATAGTACCTAAGAGACCCACTAAAAGAACACAAAATGCACGGATTGAGCCAAACGCCCAATCCAAACTCATGCTTATTGATACAAATTGAGGCTTTTATATTATAGTAAGAAAGTCCAATACCTTATAGTTCACTGAATTTCCTACCCTATTTCTTCCAACTGCCGACCAGATTGATAAGATTTTAAAACGGAAAAACTTATTTTCCGCAGCTCTATGATTTACATGTGTTGATTGATTTCTGGAATCCAGAATTTTATATTGGTAATTACCAACGACCCTGTTTGGAATGAATGAAAAAAAAGTCTTTCTAAACTTTCTAAGTATTTTACATATTAAATGTTTGTGGGTTCCTATTTTGGTCAGTACCAAGGCTCAAGTGGTTACGAGGATCCTGAGCCTCCAAAGAGTTTTATATTTGTTGTTTGGTGGACTGAGCTTGGTTTATCGCATCTATATTGGGCTGATTACGAATCAATTTATGTGCAAAACATGGGCCCTACAACACATATACACTCATACATGCAAACATATACATATTGTAAAATAAATGGTTGAGGAACAGTAAAGAAATAAATAATAATAAAAAAGCAAGTAAGGGCGTTAGGGATTCTCAGAAAATAAAGTGATATGTCATTATATTGAGTTTTTTAGTACATTGGACTCTATTTCTCACTGGTATATGTCACGAGGTTCAAATAAGTTCAAAAGTCATAGACTTAGATAACTCTTTGTAAGCTACCAAGACTTGTGAGGTTTGAATTCCCTTGAATCCAAGTGTACCCTCAAGCACTTATCACAGGATCCCTCACAGTATCTTCCTCTTTTCTCTATTTTTCTGAGGTTTAATGACTCACTCTAATGCTCCTTTTGCTCTCATTAATTGTTGTTGAATGAATTTTGTTGATGACTTAATCTTTCTTTTATGGTAAATTCCTAGGGTTTTTGGTGTGCCATTGATTCCATCCATTTGCTGCCAAAGGTACCAGAACCAATGTTGTGTCAGCAACATTGGTGATTGGTCCTTTCTTCATTTTTTCATTATATTCTTCTTTTGAGATTTCCCTCCAAAAAGTTTCCAGCTGACCTTCCCCTTTTGGGGGATCCTGATGAGGCTGACTTTTATTTCTCTTTTCAAGGCTTCTAGAGAGACTTTTCAGAGCCCCTTTTTTGGCAGCCTCACCCTTTGTCATTTTTCTTCAAATAGGTAGATTCCTCCCTGTCAACTTGAAAAATCCCAGCCACCTTCCTTCATGGTTCACCTTTCTACTCTTCCTAAGGTACTAGACTTCCCTTCATCAGGTGCTGGTTCCTAAGTCATTATCTATTTCCAAAGCTTTTCTTCTGAGTTGTAGGCGGCTGATAGGACATGTATTTCTTCGTTCCTTGTATCCATGAGCATGCTTCCTTGAGTTATTCAACTCCCAGCTGATTCTTTCCTGCACTTCTTAAGGATCCCCTTCTTGGTTCTGGCAGCTTTAAGGTATCCCGATCCAATCTCTTTCTGGGTTCCTTGGGAGCTCTTCTCACAAAAGCTGGGCCAAGCTTCCTTTGTTTTTTCTTCCTTCCCTAAGGCCCAAGGCTTACCCATTCATGAGCTTGGGCTTTCTATTACCCATTTTAAATAGGTCTTGACTCATGGATTGGGTCTTTCTTATCTTTGGGAGCCCATTAGTTTTGGATTTCAATACTTGTAATATTTTGAACCTCAACAACATTTAATAAATCTTATTCACTTTTATGAATTCCATCCTAAACATATGTTGTTTATATTTAAAAAAAAATACTCCTATTCCCAATCCATACCATTTTATCTTATCATGACTAACATCATGATAAGATAAACATTTATAAACATTGAGTAACTTAAAACTAAACATTTATTCTATTGAACTAAATATAAACATTTGTATGCACTTCCAAATCAAATATTTTTTTTTTATGAAAAGATAGATCACTTATAAACTAAATAAAACAACATTATAGTATTATTATCTAAAGTAACTAATTGACTATAACTACTTAATTGTCATTATAATTTATACTCTCTCTGTTTCAATTTGTTTGTCCTATTTGAAAAGTCAAATTTTTTAAGGGAAATTATTTATTGTCTTGTTTGCCTTATAAAAATGTATAAGTTTACAAAACTACCCTTAAATAAATTTATTAGCTTTTTAAAAAAGAGTTATTCTTAATGAGGCAACTAAAAAGGTGCCCCAATTAAATTGATTTTTTTTAAATATTAGTTATTTTTCTTTTCAAATAGTTTTGAAAATAAAGTAGGGCTATAATAGGAACATTAGTAAACTAATAATTTTT
Organism: Quercus lobata; assembly: GCF_001633185.2. NCBI lineage: Eukaryota > Viridiplantae > Streptophyta > Magnoliopsida > Fagales > Fagaceae > Quercus > Quercus lobata. Next base: position 8,774,773 of record NC_044905.1, on the reverse strand, counting down.
ATTTTTAGAAACATGACAATATTTTGGGACATCCCAAAATGGAATAGAAGACAAACAAACTAGGACAAAGGTAGTAATATTCAAGCTTGATTACTTATGTTGTAAACCCAAAGAACATTAGCTTTAGATTTAATGATCTAGGTCATCTTAGTTATCTTATCAAAAATTTCAATTTGGAAAGTATCTTGTTGTCGAATAAGATTTCTAGGATTCAAACCCCGTCTACACCAAAATTTAGTTGGTGTCTTGACCTGATGATAAAAAACAATCATTATGGAGCAGATGTCATAAGTTCAAATTCTATTGTATCTATCAATTTTTTTTTTTTAAGTTGTAAGTTGTACATATATTTAATTGGACTCGAACAACCACATTATTCACCCTACAATTATTGACTAAGGACTATTATTATACGATTCTCACCAAAAAAAAAAAAAAAACTATTATTATATGAGTTTTTCTATCACCATAACAAAATGTCACAAACATTTTTATAATGTCTGATTTATCAACTCATTATAAGTTAATATAAAATAAAGTAATGTTTTACCGGAACTCATTACAATTGAAAATAAAGGTATTATAAAAATGTCGACATTTTTTTATATTGCTAGACTTTCACTTATTATATGATTATTATAACAAGAATGAAAACAACTTACCAAACATAATTGAAGGAGACCTTTCTATAGGCCTATAGGGTGAAACATAAAATAATTCAGGATCTTCGTTATTGCTTTTCCTTTTCTTTTTTTAAGAAAAAAGGAAAACCAAAATATGCGATTGGGATGGTGATGTCAAACTGATTACTTAGTGGGTGTGAGTGACCAAGAAAGTCCCATGTGAGGTTCTTTGGCAGTACAATGCCTCCTAATTAGTTAATGAATAAAAGCCCCACAATACATTGGATAAGAGGGTTCCAAATACATTAATATATTATGATTAAACAGAAGCATATAATATTTCATCTCTCATTATAATATATTAGCTTTCAGACTACACCTCTCCATCTACTCAGTTTATTGATTTTTGAGTCATCTAAGTCATGTACTCAAACCTCTGATACAAAAAGCTTCTTCCCCACACTTCTTCAATAACACACTTAAAATAGGCTTTAACATCTTCCAGTCTGCTAATATTAGTGACCATCTCTCTAATCTCAATTTGTACAACCATGTTTGATTCCATGTTGGAGTTGATCACTCAGGCTGCTTCCAACTCTCTCTTCATCTTCTGTTTCTGCAATTTGATCATTGCCATTCTTCTCGTGGTCTCGAAATCCAGCTCCGAGCTTGGTCAACAAGGAGAAATTCCTCTTTCGGTGGTCATAAACACAAGCACAAATCATAAACAAGGAACGTACGGTAAGCAGGTCTTTGATGATGACAAAATGTTGACAAATGTTGATGAAGTGTCATATTTCCGTGAAGCACCTGTTGTTGACAAGGAGGAAAGTGGCAACATCCGTCATAACAAGGATGAAGAAGAGGATGATGATGATGAGCTGAGGAGAAGAGTAGAAGAATTTATAGAAAAGGTTAACAAAGAATGGAAGGCAGAATTGCTGAGGTCCTCGCGGTTAGTCTAGTGTGGCATGGGTCTGCAATGTAAATTTATATGTTAAATTGGGGAATTAAAATATGTTGTAACTCTGATGAGCCTGTACTAAGGAAATTTTGATGGTATTGATAAAAGAAATGATCATAGGATTGGTGGTCTATAGCATGAAAATTTTCTTTGGTTTTGTCTGTACTACTACTTTGTTTATACACTTGGGACGATAGGCGTGCCTTACTAACATAAAACTTTTAGGCTTCAGTTAATTCTAACAAAGTAGAAAATGTGACTAATGTCCTCCAGTTGGATGGTTATAATTTTCTGATTAGAGTTTGATTCTCCCTTGCATGGAAGAGGGGGTAAAGCTAGATAAAGGGTATAAAGAGCAAATTTGGAAGAAGCATTCATAGGGTAGGATTCTCCTTTTTACTGCTCCCACCCAGGGTGCCTCAATAGTAGGGGAGAGTGCTTGGACTAATTATAAACCCAGAAGCCAGAAGTCCCCGATTCAACTCCTAACTGAGGTATTTCGCAATTAACTCGATACCTGCTTAGTGGGAGTGTGTAGTGTAGACATCCGAGGTTTGCTGCTCAAGGGTGGTCCCATTGGCCCATATCTTGACGGGGTTCCTCGTCATAGGAAAAAAGAAAAAGAAAAAAGGATTCTCCCTTTTACTATGGGTATAATTCTTTCTTCTCTCTCGTATCTTTTTGCATTTTCTGTACCATTTTCCCACCTTTACAAGTGAGGGAGAGTGGGATGCTACTTGCTACCCAAGTTTTATGGGAAGAACAAAATAGTGCTGCTGAGTCATAAAGATTAAAGCTTTTCGCTTACCAATTTTTATTATGGTAAATGGATGATGCTAATTAACCTTGCAATTCCCATCTTTTGTTGGACCATACGCTGCTTAAGTGCAGGCAAAAATTGCACTCCTGCGTTCTCATCTTAACAGAGAGATCCCAAAAAGCATGTGCTTAAATAGCACAAAGTCTGCCTCATGTTACTCTCACAGGGACAGGCACAAGGAAAAAAAAATTTGAACCACTAAAGGTTTCTTCAAACAATATAGGGAAAGAGTAATGCAAAAATTCAGGCCTAAACCTTTCTGCAATACTTATGCGGTTAAAAATCCACAAGTACTATTATTTATAACCCTCACATTTCTCTGAATCAAAGCAGGTAGCATTCATGGATATCAGTCATTATTGGCAAACAAGAAAAACTCAGCCTAAATCATATCAGTAAAGACATAGTACCTTTATGAGGCTGCCTTCAGATCTGGGGAAGCAGTAGTTGCATAGACAGGGTGAAGAACATGTCCATCCTCTATTCCTCTGGTACAACATGCACCCACTTGCGACCGCTCAGCTTGTGTCTTTCAAACTTAACACACCCTTCTTTCAGGGCATATAGGGTATGATCCTTCTCAATTCCAACAGTCTCCAGTATGAAAACGGGTGCCTCGCTGACGAACTATAATGTTCCCAGGAATCACCCTCTGTACCAAAACATGAACAAATCACTTCATTTTCAATTGGTGATACAGATACTAGCGTTTGGTTTTCATAGTTCACAACTTTTTAAAATTTTACTTTTTCTAGAAACAATTGTACTTTTACCCAATTTATTTTTTAAGACCAATAGGTAAATGAAAATAAGCTCTCTCAATCGAGCATGTTTAAGCAATGCAAATTCAATACAATGTCAAGAACTCACCTCCCCACCAAATATCTTCAACCCAAGATTCTTTGGTTTCGAGTCTCGTCCATTCTTTGTAGACCCGGCTGTCTTTTTGGTAGCCCAACACTTAAGCATCAAACTTAGTCCTCCAGCAGATCCATCTAAACCACAATAATATAAACTCCATATAAGATTCACCTATAGCAATATCCAACTACAATAACACCAAATCACTGTTTTTGACAAGAGGGAATCACACATTACCACTGACTATGCCATACACGGGAACATTCGTAACTAGCTCCTTCACATTGATACGTTTGCAAAATGTTGTTCCAAAATTAAACATGTTCATATTCTTAGATTAAAACTAACCCGAAAAAAAAACCCATATGGGTAGATTTCAATCATGAACAAATTTTATTAAAACCCATTCCCTAGTACAAGATCTTAACATACAATATGAAAAACTCATATCATCCTAGTAAAATTTAGGTACAGATTCTTAGATGCTGTAACTTCGATTCTTCAATTGAATTTAACCACATAATTGTATTGACCAATGCAGCAAAACCAATGTTATTTTTTTCCAAGATATTTAAGTTTCAACAATATAGTTCATTACTCAATGCAATTACATTATTAAGATATAACACCAAAAGAATTGTACATAAGGTTTACCTACATAAAAATTACACATAGATACCAATGAACAATTGTTTTGAATGTGAAAGCAGCTAAAGCAAAGAGACTTCAATCAAAACATTGATGAAAAATTGGAAACCCAACTTTGAATCCAATAGTGGTGGAAATGGATATCATTGAAGAATTTATAAGGGTTTTAGGGTTTTAAAAAATCTGAATAAAGAAATATGGTAAAACGCCTACTTAGTTATGGATTTAAATTGAAATTACTTGGACCGTCCGATGGGATAAGCTAGTGGTGATTGATTGATTGATTGCGTGCTATTTCTCTTCCTCCAATTCTCACATTATTGACTTCACGCTATGATCAAATTCACTTTGGTAAGTTAAGCAACAACACATCACATCACATTCTTTATTGTGCTCAACGACTTGTCGTCTATCCAATATTTCCTTATAAAATTACTTCCCTCCACCCCCTTTTTCTTTTAGCTTCACTCTCTTTGTAATAAACTTGTAAAGGAGCTAAACCAAGTATTAAAAAGTTTAATGTTGCTACGCTCCCGTTGAGCCACATTAGCAATTATGTCATTACCCTTTTTTTTCCTAAATTTTTTCCATAATTTTAAAATACTTTTCTTTTTTATAAATTTTCCCATAATTTTAAAATACTATTAAAGAGAAATGATTTCCAACCCTATCTGTACCATAAAGTCCAATCTTATGTCAATGCTATTAATGTTGTCCATCATAAAGGCCAAACCTAAGCCAAATAGTCTTTAATGCTAACTCCTCTGTGTCTCCCCTCCTTCTCCTTTTGCTTTTCCTATCTTTCACGCTTTCAAAACTTCAGAATTTCACCTTTCTAATGCCAAACTCTCTCTCTTCCCTTCTTGGTCTCTTCCTCTCCTCATTTAATTGAGTCACTTCTTCATACCTGTTCAATTGCCACTATGATAAAAAAATCTGAATCCATACTAGGTACGCATTATCTCTTCTTTTGTAATTAACATTTTGCTATTCTTTCAACTAATTGAGCATTAATTCAGCCCTTCTTCAAATTTGTGTCTCTTGATTAGTGGTGATTCTTCCTATTCCCAATCAAGAGGTTTATCATAACGTTCCATTGTTGCCTATTGGAAATAGAACACCCATTGCTTTATTTTTTCTATATATATATATATATATATCTGCAATTTCTCTTCCTCCATAGATAAAAAGCCTATCATCCTAACCTATGCCAATGTAGAATCCAATCCTTCCCACCAAGAAGCCCCCACAAAATTATCAGATTTGAAGCCATGGATAATTGTCGTGGGGTTCTCAACAAACAAACAGACTAAAACAAAACAAAAAAAAAAAACAAAAAACAAAAAACAAAACAAAAACCAAATCAAAAACCTCCCCGGTTTGAAAACTGTGGACGGTTCTCATAGGTTCAGATCACAGATTTTTTTGGGGGTACTTGTAGCCATCGTTGAAGCTTCAACCACCATGAGATGTTGTTAAACCATGAGATTGCATTGCTATTTCTTCTTATTCTTCTTCTCTCTTGCTCTCGCTCTCGCTGCGTTTTCGCCAATTCTGCAGGTCTTCTTTGCTTGACTATCACGATGAAGGTGTACCAAATGTTTGCAAGCAATCAACCACTTATTTCTTTCTTAAATTGCCTTGGGCTTGTGTTTGTACTTAATCAATTTTTTCATGCGTGGGCAAACCAATGTCCGCCCCTCTTCTAGTTTTTGTAAATTATTATTATTATTATTATTATTATTATTATTTTTAATTTCATAAATGATAAATGGGGTTGGGCATAATAAAAAGAATATTGGGTAATCAAATAGGCTAGACATGATTTAAAAAAAAAGATAATTTAGATAAAGATTAAAGACTTGAATAAAAATAGTTGAATATTAAACTCTAACAAAAAGTGTAAGTATATTAATTTCACACACACACACACACACATATATATTCATTGTTTGAAATATAGACATTTATATTTATTTGAATTATTTTAGTCCATTTTTATATTTTTACTAATTTAATATATTTATTTATTTTTAAATTAATTATGACGCCATTATGGTTTGACTTCAATTCGACCTTGGCCCGCTCTAAAAAACCTTGAACCTCTCCTTTTTATGGTTCTTTGAATAATTCGGGTTTCAAAACCACCACTAGTATAACAAATCAAAGAGCAAATTATGGAGAGAGATCACAACTTTTCTTTTCTTTGTTTCTCATGAAAAATGTATATGGGAAAATGGTTTTTTTTTTCCCCAAATTTGGTACGCTGTGATTGGTCACGATTATTGAGAGTTGGAGTTGTTTGGTTGTTGACGATAAACATGTCATGAATGTTTATAGGGTTTGAGAAGATAGTTGTAGTTGGAGCTTGTGTGTGTGTGTGTGTGTGTTTTTTTTAAATTATTTCACTCTTTGGTATTGGAATAGTTGTTACATTGTAGCTATTGCATATATTCACCAATTGTGAGATATAAGGTCCCAAATTTTGCAGATTTAATTTTTAACTTGTGCCAAAGAAAAATTATGTATTTCTTATAATAATTAAAGTATCATACAAAGAACAAACGGAGGGCTTATGATATTGTATGTATTTAAATTATAGGTGGACAATTTTATACAAACAAAAAAACATGTCTCATTTATAGCTTTGTGCACAAACAGTGTAATGTATTCAAAAAGTGTAGCAAATATGCTCTTGCAATCCTACTTTGTTTATTTTATTTTGGCCATACAAGGAATGCACATTGCATTGAAGTGTGCATTGCCATTTGTTGTTGGACTAATACATTTTTCGTATATGGTTTTGCAGTTCTATTTTAAAGATCAATGAGCACTAGCCTTTTTAGATATTGAATATAGACTTCCAAAGAAATTCTTGCTATTTTTATACTTGAAATTTCCAATGTTCTATGAAATTGGTACTTCACTTTAAGGAGGTGAATGAACAGCTAGCCAAGGAAAGACAAAATGTGGCCTTGAGCAAGAGAAGATTGTTGAACCATTCAAAAGGAATTGATAAGGATAAATATTTAATACTCACAAATAAGGATAAATACAATACTAATAAATGTATTTACTTCATTCCATATATGAGCTCCTTAACATTTGGCACATACATTGTAATTAATAGCAGAAAAATTAAAAGTTTAATATCATTTATTTTAAAAAGATTATCTTTAAATTTAAGTTTTAATATTATAGGTATTACATTTATATTCGTAAAGAAAACAAGAATCTATTACAATTCTAAACTTATCTATAAATACTATATAACCGAAGCCGTAGACTTTATGTTGACTTCATGAGATCTTGCCAAATTAGTTTTGCAAGCCTCACAAATATATACCTCAGTTATTTATTTATTTATTATTTTTAATGTTTATTTTTAGCTCTCGGTTGCCCCAAATTTTCTTTTCCATTCTTTCTCTCTATTTCCAACTTACAAAGTCGATCACTTCCCCTCCCTCAACTAAGTCAAAACCCCACTGGTTTCATCATTCTCTCAAGCCCCAACCAAAAGATGCAAAGAAAGATATGGAAAAATTCAATATGGGTCTAACTCCTTTGTTGAAAATGCACTCTATACTTCCTCTTTTGCTTCTTCTAAATCTCAGAGACTCTTCTTCTTCTTCTTCTTCAAAAACAAAATTAGTGTTTTTTTTTTTTTTTTAAATTTTTTTTTTTTAAGGCTGAGATCAATTAGTTGTTGAGTCTGATCATCTTTCTTTGTGAGCTTATCAGCAATGCCTCTGATATTGATCATTGACATAGATCTGCTATGTTGCTCAAACCTTCGTTTAGCTTTATGCCCAAAACTATTTGGAAAATTAGAAGAAGAAATTTTGTTTTGTTTTGTTTTTTTTTTTTTGCGCTTATAATGTTTGATATGTTAGTAATTGTGGCCATTCCAACCTATTTTGGTGAATTTTGGCCGAAATTAAATGAAGCCATCTTTTTAGAAAGAAAAAAAGAGTTGAAGAAATTTGTAGATATGGACTATGGTCAATGAAGCTCCAGTTTGCAAACCTTTTCACAAGATTATATATGAACCACACAAAAAGTTATATTAATTGAACGCTCAAAAATCTAGGATGAATACATAGTTAAAAAAATAAAAAGAAAAAAGAAAAAAAGAGGATGAATACAAAGTTATTTGAACAACCACCTAAAAAACTATTTTAGTTTTGTCTCTTCCTCATTAAAAAAATAAAAAATAAAAAAAAACTTAACTTTGGAGGCTTGGAGTTGATCTTGGAAGGATACTCATTTTTTTACTCTCTCTCTCTCTCTCTCTCTCATTTGTTAATATTCGGCATCTAGACTCCCTATTTAGTTTGGTCTCCTTTCCTTCTTTTTTCTCTTCTTCTTTACATCTCTGTCTCCTTCATTTCTGAATCTCTAAGATCAAGATAATGCTTCCTTTAGAAGTTATAGTTTATTATTCTGCTTCAAGTCCTGTCCTATTGCGTGTATGTTCACAATTCAAGTGTCCAAAAGTGAAAAAAAAGTTTAACTCAGCTATGACTTTTCTTCTTCTCTTAACAAATTACATTTTTTTTTAAAAGATTAGTTTCAAATATTGACCTCATTTTTTCCGTTGGTTTAATAGCCATCAGCCCATCACTCACTGCTTTTTTTTATTAAAAAAAAAAAAAAATTTCCCATTGGCTTATGTCACTACTAGGCTACTCCTTCCCACAAATCAATAGCCCATTAAAATACATTTAGTATTTTATATGTTCATTTAAGCGTTTCATTAGTTCTGGTGGACAATGCCATTTTACTTGATGTGGTTCAGATTCGTTTGCTTACAAAACACTCTTTTTTTTTTTTTTTTTTAGAAGTGCTATGTTCATAATATTTTTACAACAAATCACATGTGGTAAGTTATTATCAGTTCAAATTGAATTCACATCTTAAATTACGTATGTGCCCAGTCATAACAACCTACCACTTAAGATTTATTGAAAAAGTGTTGTGAAAATATTGTGAACATAACATTTCTCTCTTCTTTTTTTTTCCTCTCGGTAACAACTTATTCTTACCCTACTTATTACCAAAATAACTTTAATTGTTTACCAGCCTAAAATATCTTTAAACTTTATCATGCTAAAAAACATAAGCTTAAATATTAAGTGAGTCCAACAACTGTAGCTCCTGTTTCTCCTCATCTCAAAACTGGACATGGCACTGGCCTTTTTTCAAAGCCACCTATTATGCAGGTTTAGGCATTATTTTTAGCAATAGTCACAGTTCTCCTATTATAGTCCATATATACTATATTAATTCCTTGCTAGGACAGCTCATTATGGATGGCTGCCATGCTCTATTAATTGTTACACTCTTGTCATGAACCGTGGATCAATGATTTGATTGTGGAGTTTGCCAACTCATAGTTGCTGGCATCAATTGGGTTGCAGGAACCATTCTTGAAGGAGATTTTGAATGTATTAGAACAAATTCATGCTTTTTGTGAAATAGGTAGGACATATATCCTATAGGAAAGTTTCTAGACTATGTAATAAGTAAGCATCGGAGTTCTATCACTTTTGAATTTTTTTTTATTAAAAAAAACTATTTAGGATGTTTCATAAATATTTCATTTTTGGAATTTTCCCGTGTATCCCACAGATCAACGACTAGTATATATAAAAGATGAAGCGTAATATTTATTGTTGTTACACTCCTATTAAGCTACATCAGCGGCCACATCATCCACCCATTTTTAACATTCTCTCTTATTTTTAATTCTTTTATTTATTTATTAATTTTTCAACTTATTATTGTAATATTTCTAAATTTTTTCATTTCCTTTTACCTTTTCATCTACCCACTACTATCTACCTTAATATCACTTTTCCTCCATTCCTTTATCTTCTTTTATTTTTTGCTTTTCTTATTCCCCTTCTCTTACTATGAAATTACAATTCTCTTTTTCATTCTATTCATAGATTTTTCACGCACAAAATGTTATTTCTCTCTCTTTCTCTCTCTCATTTTCCAAACACAAAAGCTTGTTTCTCTCTCTTTCTCTCTTTCATTTTTTTTTTTCATTTTGGTGGATTTTTTTAAAATATTTTTCTTGCATCTCTACTTTAGGTTGATGAATTTTTGTATTATTTGGAACTCTACTTTGGGTTGATGTGATTAAATTTTATATTTTTAAGTTGTTATTTTTTTTATTCTCTTTGATTTAATAGATGTTATCATATTGCATTATGAAGATAGTATATAAGAATATAATGTTATTTTATTACATAACATGACCTGGATAATTTGCTATTTATTACTATATTTTTATTTTTACTTTTTTTTTCTCATATTATTTTTCTATAAATTTCTTATTATTCTCTCTTGAAAAAGTGGTTATTCTCTCTCTCTCTCTCTCTCTCTCTTTTAAATTTTTTTTTCTTGTTGTTAGGACATATGTGATTCACTTGTTAGAAACATATGTCACTATTTTATGTAATTGGCTAATCCTTTGACAAAATGCATTTTACTTGTATTTGGGTAGATCTAGAATGTGTTTAATACTTTAAGAAACTGTGTTTCAAGATCAAGTGTTGAAAACATATGAGTCTGTCTAAGAAACAAGTTGAAGAAGTGCCTGTCATTAAAGCTCGACAGCTAGCTATCCATTGAGCTTAAGAAGCTGTTCCAGCCTCGTGGCTCGACAGCTGCTCGACAGAAAGGTATCTGTCGAGCTTTATGAAAAACAGAATTCCCAATTTTGTTTTGACTCTAATCCGGTTTTATGTGTTTGGGCCTTCTTTTCTCACAACTCTAGACATATAAAAGAATTATTTTAAGGGCCGTCAAAGTATTCACAAGTTGCACAAGTGTTGAGCAAAGTTTATTCAAGCAAATTGTGATCGTAGACAGTTTTGCCCTAGTTCATCGTTCTTGAAGAAGTTGCTATGTTTGTATCCCGTAGGGTTTTGTGACCAAGCATCTTATTGATCTTCATCGTTGGGATGAACTGAAGAACTTTGTAGCCAACAACCTTCTCTAGTTGGTGATTGAAGTCACGTACTGGGATTTGCACAATTGGTTAGTCACGTACTTGGGAGCCGTGTATCGAAAGGAGAAATTGTCACTACAGAACAAGTCCAATTAGGTATTGGGATAAGGGTTCAATTGTAGGTTGGTATAAGGTACTAGGATTCCTTTACTTATAACCGATTGTTGTGATAATAGTGGAATATCGGAAGTGGTGACCTGAAAATCACCCGGTGGGGTTTTTGCCCTGTAGGTTTTCCCCATTTGTCTTTCTAAAAAAAAAAAAAAAAAAAAAAAGGTTTTCCCCATTTGTAAACAAATCACCATGCAAATTTATTTTCCACTACATACGTAGATTAATTGGTGATTTGTTTGTACTACCATGCGTTTGCATGTTAATTAACTTAATTAATTCACTTGACTAAATTAATTGGTTAATTTATCACAAGGGGTCAATTCGTTTTTTGGCCTATCACTTGTAACTCTACTTTATAGATCGAAATGGACTAAAATGAATTGAAGTGATCTAAATTGACCAAATTGGATCAAATAGAACAAAGTGGACCAAATGGACAGAATAGGACCGAATAGGAACAAGGTGGATTGAAAAGGACTGAATGGACCGAATAAGAAAAAATGGACTGAATAGGACTAAAGTAGGCAGGATGGACCGAACAGGACCAAATTGGTCCAAAGTGACAAATGGACCGAATAGGACCAAAGTAGACTGAATAGGGCTAGTGCGGATTGAATGGAACGAAGTGGATTGAATAAGACCGAATGGGCAATTGAACTTTAATGTATAGAATGGACTAAATAGGACCAAATTGGACAGAAGAAGACAAAATGGACCGAATCGAACCAATGTGGACCGAATAAGACTTTTGAATATTTATCATTGTAATTGCATTTTTAGGGCTCATATTTCTATTTTCTAATGTCTATTTTAGTATTTTCTTTGTATTTTTAAATCAAGACTAAATATTTTAGCCCAAATATAATAACATTTTATACTTTTCAACCCAAAAATTAAGGGGAAAAAAAGAATTTTTGAGCTAAACTTGAAAAGAAAACCTACAAAAAAGAAGGACAAAGTTTAGTTACAAAATTGATTATAGTCTAAGGCTAAAACTTTACTCAATAAAATAAATATTAGTATTACTACATATTTTGAAAATTTAGCCATTGAATTGTAAGTTTTTTACGCTTTTAATACACGTTAAATTTTGTATCAATCAGATATTATTTACTATATGATACATATGCTTATATTTAATGCATAATTTTAATTTACAAAAACTAACAATTTAAATAATTTATTGATGACATAGTTATTAATCTTCAATTTTCTATAAATTTTGCAAGCATGGAAGATATAAGAAGAAGATGTAATCCAATGGTGGATTTGTCAAAATTTACCTCCAATAAAAAGATATTGAGTAAGATTGTATCTTAAAGCTACAACCAATTTTGTAGCTAAATTTCGAACTTTGTCCCCAAAAAAATCAATTTAAGGCCCAATTAGTTTAAAATAAACCAAAGGGGGACTGAAATTGACCGAGGGGAACAAATTGGATTGAAATAGACCTAATTGGACCGAATTGAATAGAATGGGGTAGACTACTTGAATAGTTGAATGTGCTAGCAAAATAGTATTGTTTGGTTGGATAACGATTAACGACATCAAAGCAAGGGAGTCAATTTCGTACCGGAGGCTGTACCGGTTTGGCCAGCGGAACAATATATTTCGGTACCGGTTAATACTGGTGTACCGTTTCGGATTTACTGCTATTTTATATATTTAATATATATGTAAGGACGCGATTCGCGGCGGACCGTAACAGTGTCGGGTTCGCACGTAAAAAGACCCCTAACAATATCATTTGTAGAGCGTGGATTTGGAAGGCTAGGCCCAGGCTGACAGGCGGTGGGTTTTTCGCGGTGTTCGTACAAGTTTAAGTTTTCCTTCACCCCTGGAGTCTTTCTCCTGGAGGTGGGCTGGGAGGCTCTGGTTTTTGGCCATTTTTCCCAACCCCACCGTGGGGCACCTTCCTTTTTATTATATAGTCCGTCTTGGTTGATCCTGACCCTCCACTTATAGGTCAGGCAGGAGCTTATTTCTGTATCCATCCCATCAACCGTCCTTTCTCACTTTCTATTAGTTGCATGGATCGAAGTTTACACCGTCCAAACGTCTTTTCTCATTAATCAGCTCTGGGTATTGGCAGGTGCATTTACTGAAGAGGAGACGCATTTTCCTTGGTCCAATTTCACACCTTGCTTCCCTATGGGCCCCATTCCGTTCACATCCCCTAAAGGGGGCTGTTTGGGGATTGCCTACACCATGGTGTTGGTCTTCCCATTGAAGCTCTGTAATGCCGAGGACAGGGTAAGTGCTCAGCTGTTCCCCTTGCTACCTCGGCCACTGATCATTCGTCTTTGGCAAGATGCCTCCTCGGCACGGGCCCTGGGCCCAGATAGAGTTTGGGCCGAATTGCAGACCTCTCAGTCCCACAATAGCCCCTCAAAATCCTGCTATCCGTCCCCTCGGACAGATAGGAGGGTTTTGATGACATCAGGGATCTGTCAATGCCTATCAATCCTTGTCATCTATCGATTCCCGAGATTTTTCACCTGCCCAAGGCACGTTCCTAGAGCCGTTGGAAGGCGAAACGTGGCCTCATTAAATACGGGCGGCTTGGTGTTTCCCACGTTCAATGGTGTGATGGAAATCGAATAGTGGTGATCTCCTGGCCTCTTTGGGCGGGAAAAAGGGCGTGCAGTTTACCCTAAAAAGTATAAAAGATTTTTTTTTGGAGATGGATCCGTCTCCCCAGTTCTGTACTTAAGAGTTTTAGTGCGTGTATCCAGGGTTCATCCGAACTTCCGCCCAAATTCAAGTCTATCTCAAGCACATATAGCCCATCCGAAGCGTAACTCTCCTTTTATGTAAGTTTCCTATCTCCATTACCTCGCGTTTTTTCTTTTCTGAGTTTATTTCTCTTTGGCTCCCTTTCTTTTTCGTCGCGGGTTAGGTTGGTTTTAGTAAATGACAAAGGCGACTAAATTGAGATTGAGGAAGTTGGTCGATACTGAAGAGGCGATGAATAAGTTCATCGTTGATTATAGGATTCCCCCAACGTAAGTTTGGAGCACTGTAAGATGGGGGAATGACACATTAAGAGGGGAACGGGCGCGGTTGTAATTCCCGTCCTCGCCTTTGTAGAGGGAGGTATGAGAATCCCTATGGGACCAGTGACGAGGGGTTACCTCAGGCACTTCCGCTTAGCCCCTACCCAGTGCGCCGGCAACGTTCTTAGGATTTTGGGTTGCGTGGACGCTTTAAATGAGAAGATGGGTTTAAGACTGACCCACCATGATGTAAATTGGTGCTATAACCTCCAGAAATTGAAAGGAAAAACCCACTATATGAGGTCGAGGGATGATAGGGTTCGGTTGATCCAGTGCCTCCCTGATTCCAACAAGGGACTGAACAAGGATTTCCTTATCGTATCTGGGGAATGGCATGATGGCGATCCGTGCCCCGTAGTAGAAGGAGAACCAGGTGGGGTATTAAGAATGGAAGAGGGATAACCCTTTAAACCATTCTAACCTAACGCCCTCCGATAACTAACCATGCATATATGTTTGTTGTTTTTTGTAGATGAATGCGCCTATACACGGCATTTTCATTTAGTCAATCGGGCGGACTTGGAGACCGTTTTACAAGCGGCGGTTTTTGTGAATGACAGTGATGGCCAAGTCCATGCAGCTCACAAAATACTAGGGTACCCGCCGGTTCAGAAATCATTCGGGGACGCGAAGCACGTGATCAGTGCCCGCCGTCCTTGGCTTCCAAAAATTACCGTGGTAGAGAAGGGATTTTTAATCTCGCAGGAGCCAACTGTCCCCAAGAACCTCCCCCTGGTGGGCCCCTCTTCATCTCATCAAGCAGCAGAGGACAAAGGTGAGCCAGATCAGCCGGAGGAAGGGTTCGGGGTATTTGACTTAGTCTACCAATCCGAGGATCCTCCTGGTGACCTAGGTGACCCAGCCTTGTCCGAGGCGGAATTGTCATTAATAGGCACCTCTTCTCAAGCCGAGATGGGAGTCAAGAGAATACCTTTAACCCCCCTTCTTCAACTCCTCGAGGACCAACCAGGGAAGGATACCCAGGCGGCAGCACAACCCACTGCCCCTCCTCCACCACCTCGGCCCCTTACAATCCAAACCAGGTCATCCTCCACCAAGTCTCAGCCATAATCCACCCGCCCCGAACCTCCCGCCTCCTCCCAATCAGCTTGGTCTCCTCGACCTGAAGGTGCTGATTCCAAGAGAAAGAGGAGCCCTAAGGGTAAGGACATCGTGGACGAGGGAAAATCCCAACCTCCTAAGGAGAAGGATGAGACTCCACGCTCAAAACAACTAAAGATCGGACCCCAAGGCAAAGGCAAAGGACCCGCAGTTCAAACCTCTCAAGGCAAGGGAAAAGGAATTGATTCCCAATCCCTACCGAGCGCCTGGCTTCCTGCCCCAATGCTTCACGGGGGTCCATTACTGGAAACTGCCTCTCTGAGGGACCTTGGAGACGGCGAGGGTGGATACGTGGCGGATGCATTAGGGAGAACCATGTTACTCCCTAATGACATGGATGAGCTGAAGAGAATGAGGATGCAGGAGGTTTTTCTCAGTACTAAAAGATACTTGGGCATGGTAAGATTTCTTGAAATCTTACACTTTATTAACTCTTGTCACCGGTTTGTCACTCACTACACGTTCATCTTTCTTGACAGGCTCTCCAGGCAACCTATAGGATGGAGGAAGAAATGCACGACAGGAGTAAGGCGGCCGAGAACGAACGCAAGAAGCGCATAACGGCCTCAAAGACTCTCGAAGCTTCTGAAAACGAACTTGCCAAAGTCAAGGATGACTTAACAATGACTACCCGCGAGAGGGATAACGTCTCGGCGGGCCTTGCTAGTGCCCAAAAACAGGCCAATGACCAAACCAAGCGCGCAATTGAAGCCGAGGACCAGCTGCGAACAGCCAGAGATCTGATCGAGGATTTAAATAAGCAGCTGGTCGCGGCTCTGCATGAGAAAGGAGTGGCAGAATATGCCCGTGATGAAGCCGTAAGGGCAAAGCAGGAGGCCGAGTTTGCCAGGAATGAGGCAGAGGCCTCCAAGAATGCGGCCGAGGACGATGGTTATAACATGGGAGTAGCCGAAACCCAAGCCACCCTTAAGGCGCAGATTCCTGGAGTGTGCAGGTTTTATTGCTCCCAGGTCTGGGAAGAAGCATTGAAGCGAGCTGGGGTGGACGCTTCATCAGATTTGTGGAAGGCAGAGAGCGTATTCTATCCGGCGGCCATCCGCGAGACCACTTCCACCAGCTCTGCGACCACGGATGATCAACTCGAGGAAGGGGTCACCCCGTCGGAAAAACTACAAGCCAGTGGTTCCTCTAGCAAAGCGCCCAAAGATGGAAAACTTCAGGATGTGATAGTGATACCGCAGCATGCAGATCCTGGGGCACCTACAGAGGTTACTGAGCCCGAGGTTGGCATTCAGGTGCCCAGTACAGAAGAACCAGCCACACTTGCACAGCCGCCACAGGCTATTCCCCTTACTGTGGTCCCTCAGAGTACCAGTGCTGACCCTGTTCAGCCTTCCCTAGAAGGAACCGTCATTCCGGGCATCGAAGCTGATCTTGCTCCCATCTCCCAAGCTGTCACCGACAAAAAAGCAGAAAAGTAGAAACCTTCGTTGGGCTTTTGTATTCGTTTCTATTTGAACGATTAATTTGTTTCTTTTCCTTTCACAAACTTCCTAATTTACTGATGGTTTACAAGCATTTGAACATGTATATATGAAATCTTGTTTTTCCTTTTTCCTTCTGATTACATCGTTAACCGCCCTCGTTGATGCGCGCTATTTGCTTATGAACTCTGTGCTGATTTATTTTAACATGTACAAATAGCTATGCATGCAATACATTTGTCATCATGTTCCCCGAACCCTAATTTACCTGCACCCACAGAGGCCTTAGATTCATTCCTAATCTTCGTCTTACGAAGATATAAGCACCATTTTCGACGTCACGCATAATAGCTAAATCTTGCTTAGTGCCTGGTTTTCCTCATCCAAGTAGTTGGTTTCCCCATAGGCTTGAGTCCGAGGACTATGCAATGCCTTGGTTCTGTCCAAAACCTAGTTTTCCTCATCCAAGTAGTTGGTTTCCCCATAGGCTTGAGTCCGAGGGCTACGCAATGCCTTGGTTCTATCCAAAACCTAGTTTTCCTCATCCAAGTAGTTGGTTTCCCCATAGGCTTGAGTCCGAGGACTATGCAATGCCCTGGTTCTGTCCAAAACCTAGTTTTCCTCATCCAAATAGTTGGTTTCCCATAGGCTTGAGTCCGAGGGCCTCTGTCCAAAACCTAGTTTCCTCTTGGAAACATAGTTCTGGCCCCATAAGTCCGTGGACCATGCAAGTTCTGTAGTTTTCCTCATCCAAGTAGTTGGTTTCCCATAGGCTTGAGTCCGAGGAATGCAATGCCCTGTTCTGTCTGTTTTCCTCATCCAGTAGTTGGTTTCCCCATAGCTTGAGTCCGTGGACCATGCAATGCCTGGTTCTGTCCAAAACCTAGTTTTCCTCATCCAAGTAGTTGGTTTCCCCATAGGCTTGAGTCCGAGGACTATGCAATGCCCTGGTTCTGTCCAAAACCTAGTTTTCCTCATCCAAGTAGTTGGTTTCCCCATAGGCTTGAGTCCGAGGACTATGCAATGCCCTGGATTCTGTCCAAAACCTATTTTTCCTCATCCAAGTAGTTGGTTTCCCCATAGGCTTGAGTCCGTGGACCATGCAATGCCCTGGTTCTGTCCAAAACCTAGTTTTCTCTTTGTGTGGGATCTTGGCTTTATGGGAGTTAGCTCCTCAACCAAGCCCCTAAAGTTTATCCATACGATTAACGCTATCAAGTACCTAGTTTGCTCTTTACGGGGGACCTTGGCTTTAAGGGTGTTAGTTCCTCAGCCAAGCCCTTAGTCAAGAAACGTAGCCCCTAGCAGAACTTTGTACTAGAACTCTATAACCAACGGTTAGAAATAACGAAGAAACTCTATCGACCCACATCCTATACCTGCACATAAGCCTTCCCCACAGACGGCGCCAATTGTAAGGACGCGATTCGCGGCGGACCGTAACAGTGTCGGGTTCGCACGTAAAAAGGCCCCTAACAATATCATTTGTAGAGCGTGGGTTTGGAAGGCTAGGCCCAGGCTGACAGGCGGTGGGTTTTTCGCGGTGTTCGTACAAGTTTAAGTTTTCCTTCACCCCTGGAGTCTTTCTCCTGGAGGTGGGCTGGGAGGCTCTGGTTTTTGGCCATTTTTCCCAACCCCACCGTGGGGCACCTTCCTTTTTATTATATAGTCCGTCTTGGTTGATCCTGACCCTCCACTTGTAGGTCAAGCAGGAGCTTATTTCTGTATCCATCCCACCAACCATCCTTTCTCACTTTCTATTAGTTGCATGGATCGAAGTTTACACCGTCCAAACGTCTTTTCTCATTAATCAGCTCTGGGTATTGGCAGGTGCATTTACTGAAGAGGGGACGCATTTTCCTTGGTCCAATTTCACACCCTGCTTCCCTATGGGCCCCATTCCGTTCACATCCCCTAAAGGGGGCTGTTTGGGGATTGCCTACACCATGGTGTTGGTCTTCCCATTGAAGCTCTGTAATGCCGAGGACAGGGTAAGTGCTCAGCTGTTCCCCTTGCTACCTCGGCCACTGATCATTCGTCTTCGGCAAGATGCCTCCTCGGCACGGGCCCTGGGCCCAGATAGAGTTTGGGCCGAATTGCAGACCTCTCAGTCCCACAATATATATACTAAATATTTAAAAAATAATAATAACAACATAAAACTTAAAATCTGTTGTTAAAATATTGTAAATATAATATTTTTACTTTTGTTTTGCTGTTACACGTATCTCAATTTTCAAGTACCATATGCCAACAAATAGTTAATAACTCAACTTTTTTTTTCACCTCCACTCATCCTCTTTTACTTTTACAATTCATCTTTCTTTATTTTTTATCTTGATATCTCCTCCACATGTTTACATTCACTGAGTCTTATCTCATTTCAAATTTCAAAAAGCAAGTCATCTCCGTACCTTTGGTCAGAGACGACAGTCATCACATGGGCTCCCAAAGAAAAACTCAAAATCTTTGAGAAGCAGTAAAGACATAAAAAAATGAAGAAGAAGAAGAAGATCAGAGAAACACAGACATTGCAGAGACCACGAAGAAAAATGGAAAGCTAAGTAGAAAAGAGACCGAGATATGAGAAAGATGCATCAGATCATGAAATTTGTTGAGAAATTATCTTAGGTGAGTGAAAAATTACAAAGAAATTTGTGTTTCTATTTCGAGCCGGTATCCATTTTCATGCCGAAATCTGGTATTTCGGCCGGTACAGCCGGAACGCTTCCGGTATTGCCGGTATTCAAAGCGGTACGAAATGAGGACGTTTTTGTATCGTTCCAGGCACCTGTACGGAAAATATTGGCCGTACCGGCCGGTACGATATGAAACTGACTACATTGCATCAAAGTTGATGAATTCCAAGGCTTTGGAGATGTTCATAGAAACTACTGTTGATTGAATTGGTCCTTTCCTTCAAATTTGGTAAATTATTCTTATATATATATTTGAGATCTTCTAAATTATTATTACATGAGAAGGTTGCAAAAAAGAGTTGTCAATAGATCAAACTATTTATGAACAACTTGGGCTTAACTTGCAAAAACACTTGTTTATTTAGCAAATGAGTCAATCTCAAGTCTAAATTTAAGCTCAAACCCATATACATATACACACACAAACTAAGTATAACTTGAACCCATATATAGACATACACTAGTTGGTAACTTGTATAATGCACTTAAAGTTTTATATAATATGATCTTTTCTCTCTTTTATTTTTTGTCAAATTATTCAATTTGATAATTATGGTAGTTATTAATAGGAATTGATTATAATTGTGTTTGTACGTGGAATTATATATTTTAGTTTCTAATTGTGTTTGTATATGAAACTATATATTTTATCATTTAAAGAAAATATGATGTATCAAGATTCTAAAGGTGGGTTTGAACATAGAATAGAATTTTAATTCATTTAAAAATAATAATAATGACATGTAAAATTGTTAGGTTCCAAAAACTTATATAGCACATGTACGGCACCAAGGTACCTAGATCCATTTGGGCCTTGAGTTCTGGCCCAGCAACGTGGCCCATAGCCATAATCTCTTTCTACCCAAAACCCCAGCCTGAACTCACACAAACTGCAGGCCCAAATTTTGCCACCTGACCCTTGCTTGGCAAATTATTCCCGAACACTAGAGAAAGAATAATGTCCAAACCCACCATCCATAACATGCCCGGCAGTGCCTAGGAAATGCTGTTGCCGAGCATGCCTGCTAGAGTTGGAACCAAGTTCCAAGGCCACTTTCATCACATTCCACTCCCACTTAACCATCCCCTTACAACTGATGATATTGGACCTACAATTGCACTAACTATGGCAGTAATCATGATCTCCCCACTAATCCAGAGCTATAAATATAAGAAGTTGGGGAAAGGAAAAGGTTGTTGAAAGGTTCCCAAGAAAATAGAGAATAGAGAAAAAGAGTGATTCAGGAGGAGAGAGAGATAGGAGCAGCTTCGTTGAGTCTCTATGCTAAGAACAACCTGAAGTAGGAAATCCTAAACCCATATTACAAATAAGTTGTGAGCTCAAGTGAGGTTAGGCCTAACAGTCTCACTTCCGACACGCACAGCACAATATCATAAGGTCAACCAACAATCATATAGACGGTTGCTTGTGCAATGCATGAGAAAGTTTAACAAAAGATGATTTTTTCTATCTTTTATATTTTTTGTGTAAAAATAAAATTTGATAATTATAGTAATTATTAATGAACTTTTATTACGATTGAGACAGTATGTGGAACAATCTATTCTACAATTTAATCAAACTATAATTTGACAAGATTCTAATGAAGAGTTTTAAAATTTAAATTCATATACATCTCTAAGCATAAGAATTGCATAATCAACTCCACACAAAAATATCTTAGTTGGATAATAAAGAGCTATCATGAGCGGACGCTATAGGTTGAAACTATCTCAAAAAAAAAAAAAAAAAAAAACTCCACACAAAAATATTAATTGTAAACTCCTTTAATATTATGCAATTATTATCTCTCAGAATAATAATTGCATAATCAACTCTACACAAAAATATTAATTGCAAACTCCTGTAATATAAAGAAAATTTATTATCATCATTTAATGAAGAGAGGGTCAATCATTATTTAAAAGGTCACAAAGAGAGTCTCAAAATTAGATAGAAAAGTGAGCATTGAACAAGATGGTGCTAACAACTCAAAAATTGTTATGGCTGACCTTTGTGATTATCCTCGCTTTCCCTATTGAGGCTAGAAGGCTTTCAACATATGGAGAAAAGATTTCTTCCAACTTAGTGCAAGTTGAAAATGGAAAAAGGGCTCTTTTTGAGAGGGATGGATTTGGAATGTTGGCAAAAGGTCCTGTCCCTTCGTCTCCACCTAATAAGGCCCTTTATGTATTTGTTCCATCAAAGTTTGGGGATATAGATTTTGAGAAGCCTATAGATCCAGTGATGCCACCCCAAAATTTGCCTGTTCTACCATCTGGGCTTAGCCCTGGAATGTCTGACCCTCCTTTTGATCTTATTCCCATTAGGGATTAAGAATGTTGGATCTCTGAGAACTAAGCCTTTTATCAGCCCACACCATAACTATGACCTAAATGTCACCTCTTGCTTCAACTCTGCAATGCCCAGCATCTACTACTATTTTTATTTCGTAATAAAATATAAACCTTCTTATTCTCTCTCTCTCTCTCTCTCAATATTTGCATCAAAGTAGTCAATACAATACTGAAGATGATGATAGTTAAAGAAATGAAATATTTTGATACTGATTAATATTGGTGTATCATTTTGGGGTTACCATTAGTTGTGTGTGTATTTGACTTAAACCCCATATATTGATTCATCTTAATTAATGATTTATTAATATCTTAGTGAGATTTATGTGTTTTTAGATCACCAAAGCTCTTGGGAGTGTGATGAAATGTGTTGGTGCAAACACAATAATAATGGAAATAATACAAAGAGAAACTGGACAATACTTCTGAATATTATTAATTTGAGATTAGAAAATACACAACACTATTTGGACAGAAATGCGACACTTGCTCCCTATATAAGGAGATTCAAGCTCTTGGTTGCCTAAGCTTTGTAACTCCCACATCTTTACATTTAAGTTGAATATAATTCAACTTTAATTATATAATATTAAAATGCTCCAACAAAACGTACCCAAAAAAAAAAAAAAAAAATCAACCCATCCACAAACTACTTATCATCACACTCCTAGGAATTTTGGCTATTGAAAAACCCATAAATTTCATCAAAAAATGTATAAACCCTAAATTAAGATAAATCAAAAGAAATCGTTTAAAAAATAATAATAGAAAAGCCCTACAGCAAGCATGTAATGCGTGCAAAGAGGCTAGTATCACTTATGACCTATCTAAAGATTTGAAGCTAAGCATGCGTAGTGATCCTTTAAATTTGGTGAACAATTCACATGTTAGTGATCCTTTCAATTTGGTGCAGTGTTTTTGTCATTATTTTCCAACCTTGTTTACGTTGATGCATATCATGCATTGAGAGGATATGGAAGTTAGTTATCGCTTTTATGTAGTTTCAAAATTAAATGCGTTAAAATATATATTTCACACTAATCTTAAAGATAATTAAGGGCATATAGGGAATTTCATAAATTATTTATATACTTTCTGATAAATAAAATCAATAAAAAAAATTCAAATTCCACATTTAATCATGCACACAAAAATTCTTGATTAACTTCCTCTCCCATCAAGATTCGGTTACATGCTCTGTTTTATTTTCTCTTATCATTTGTACTTCACCATTTTCTTTCCATCAGAAAATTGCATCTCCACTCCACTCCCAAGGGTAAACATAAAAAAAAATTCAATCTACATCTATAATTCTTGGTGTCTTTTAGATTTTATAATAATTCTTTCCCTTAATTTCTGACTATGAAAGTGTAACAATACTTATTTTTAGCTGTTGTGTTTAAAGCAAATATCAGAAGATAATTCATCTCATCCACCCAAGCCTTATATATTGACCCAGTATGCTCAATCTGTATGTTTTATAATTTTATTGAATTGGAATATCATGGTTAAATTGATTACCATAGACTAAGTTTGGCTACAAACTTGATTATAGTTTTAATTAGGCTACAAACTTGATTATATCTTTAGGCTACAATTTCACTAAAAAATATTAACATGACTACATATTTTGAAATTATAATTGTTGGATTACATGCCTGTAAGGATGCAATTTGGGTTGGAGAACTGGGCTTTAATGAGTTGGATGACAAGTAAAATGAATTCAGATGACAAGAAAAAGAAAATAGATTGATCTAAACTAAAGAAAATCGTCATCGGCAAAGTTTGAGGATATCAGTTCTTATATATTTTCTCTCAAGTTGGATTACAGATTCAGTTCTTGACTGCTACAGTGTTTTTCTCTTAATTTCTCAATCTCCCTCTCTTATTGCCTCTTCCTTTTTTTATACTCTCTTCCCCTTTCATCTTTACCCTCCATGTGCAGGCCAGATGGTTGGTGTTGATACTTGTCCTATTAGAACATTCTTGAAGTTTTTATGTAGTAGCTGTAAGGCTGAAAATTACTGTTTAGGTATCACCTCCACATTAATGCGACCAGAGAGTTAGCTGCAGAGCATTTAACGCGGTAGTAGCAGCTTTCTCCTCAGATATTTTAGGATTCCCCCTTGTCCTATGTTCCTGTAATGCTTATCCGTACCAACAGAATTTCCTGGAACGTTCCCCTGGACGGCAGACCATCTCTTTGGACCTCAGCTTTGGTTAGCTGAGGAGGCATTCATCCTTGGCCCACCCTCCTGGTCCCTTATGACCAAAACTAACTTTCTCATTTACTAACACGAACTCCCTTGATAGTGTTTACTCCTCCTCGGATGACCTTTCATCCTTGGATTGGGCCCCAAGCCCAATATATACATAGATAATGAACTCCTAGGCCCAATACCCCTACAATGCCCTTTATGTTTTAAACACACAAGTCAAATTTTGTTTTAATTGGATGTTATTTACTATTTATTCCATAAACTTATGTTTTATGCATAATTTTAGATTACAAAAACTTGAAATCTCAAAATTTGATTAACGACATAGCTATTGATATATGATCTTCTAAAAAAATTTCAAAGATGGAGGATAAAAGAAGAAAATTTAATCCAATAATTAATTCATAAAAACTCATATCTAATAAAAAAAATATTGAGTAGAGTTATAATTTTAGGATACAACCAAGTTTGTTGCTAAACTTTATTTGCCGTAATATTTGAGTTTTTTCTTGCCTATTCATTCGGTACTTGGGCTATGATGGGTTTGACTTTTTTTTTTTTTTTGGATAGGAAACTTGTAACTTTATTGCGACGAAGATAAATTCAGTACATCATAAGTAATAGCTGACTCAATCAGCGATGGATTTTCTTTTATCCAGGTTACAAAAATATCATCATTGACTATATCTTTGGCATGTTTAGCCAAAATATGTGCTGGCTTATTACCTTGACGCCTCACATGGGATACTTGAGCTACTCTAAAATCCTAGAGCTAATGATATACCCCAGTTAAGATATTTGAGATAATCATAGGTGATGTGCATAAACCTAAGAGAGCATTAGACACGATCTTGGAGTCACATTCAAGGATCACTTCCCCTATACCAACATCCCAAGCAAATGAAACCCCAACCTCCATAGCTTTGGCCTCAATTTCCAAAGGTCTAAAGGCTATTGAACTTGTTTGCTTAAAGCTGCTATCACCCTACCTTCATGGTCTCGAATTACCACACGTGATGGGTTTGACTTAATTGAACTATTTTGTCATGGTTAACAGAAAATGTGATAAAATTTCCCAAAATAATCATAATTGTGAATTTGTCCTGTCTGTTAATGTAATTAGATTTCTATTTCATTGTTTTTTCTTAAAATGTGATATAATTTCCCAAAAGAATCATAATTGTGAATTTGTCATGTATGTTGATGTATTTAGATTTCTTTTTCAGTGTTTTTTCTTTAAAAAATAATTTCTAGTGTATATGTGTGTAAAATTCTCTCCTGGAGACTTGAACCTCAGCCTTTGCCCCTCAAATCCCACAAGCGCTTATACTTGTTGAGTTACTATCGCACAATGGTGCATAGTGGTGTATATTTTTAAATTCAAGCTAAAAGAGCTAAACTAAGATGCCTTATCATGTTTTTAAATATTAAAAAAAAAATCTAATTGCAGAATAATGCTAAATACAATTTAATATCTTAACGTCTCAGTTGAATTAGGGTTTGTTTATGATTTTCATTTAAGTTTGACGATTCTAATTCATTTTTGTATTATTTTGATTGTTTATTCGTGTCCCCTTTTTTTTTTTTTTTAAAAGTTTAATTGTGCTATTCAAATTTGAATTGATCAAGTCCTTCTACGATTTTTTTCTAGCAAACCATAAACTTATTCGGCTACAAACAACGCAAAAAGGTTGGATTCATTGCAAGGAAGAAGTTGATGTACGTACACGGCTGAAGAGTTTGTGATGTTGAGTCCGTGTGTATTGATGGTATATAGAAGATTGATATCTGAATTTTTTTTTTTTTTTTTTTTTTGTGGGTAAATTATAAAGTTGGTTCTTATCCTTTACACCATTTCATAATTCAGTTCCTAAACTTTTAATTATGTCAATTTGGTTCTTAACTTTTTTAGTGTTGTGTCAATTTGGTTTTTGCTGTTATCTTATGGGTGGAAAATTCTGACTTGTCAAATGGAATAATAATACCCTTTTGTGTATTTAAAGCACTATTAATTGTGTGAACTTTATCAAGTTTTAATAAATTACAACTTATTTATGCCTCTAGAAGCCATTTATATCTTTTTTATTGGATAAAATTTGACTACAAACTTGGTTATTATCAATTAGGAACCTTTATTATTGCACACGTTTAAAGGAATTGGATGATGCATATTTTTGGGTTTTGGATCAATAAGAGCCAATCCCAAATTTTGGAACTAACACTCTATTGTCAAAAGTACCCCTGATATAAAAACACTACATAATATTTAAAACTACTCCTAAAAGAAATTTTAGTACATATAAGAAAATTTCATTTAGGTATTCTTTTAAAAAAAATTGATGAAATCATATACTATATAATAGAAGTTGGGCTTAAAAGCCGTGATTGTACCAAGTGGCTTCTCCAAAATATAGAATTTTTTATTTATTTATAGATTTTTAAGAAAATAGATATAATTTTTTTTGTTCTTATCTTCTTCTCCTATAATTTATAAGTTGATAAAAATCTTAATTTGATTACAATCCTAATTTTTCATCTTATCCTTTTATTATTAATTTATTTTTTACTTAAATTATATTACTACACGGTCAAGAATAACAACAACGTTATTTCACTTATTTTTACATATTTTTTAGAATAAAACATAGATATAATAGTTTTTTTTTTCTATCTTCTTCTCCTATAATTTATTAAGTTTAACATATTATTTTTTTCCCTAGGTTCTTATCTTCAGTAATCAATTTCACATTTTTTTTTTGTGTGTATAAATTATCAACAATTTTTTTATTTTCATATTTATCTTCAAGTATATCTACAACTTGAGATTAGATCATAGGGAATAAAATCAATCGGAAAAAAAAAATAATTATAAATATTTTTGCTTCACCTCCCTCAAACTCCTCATTCGGACTATGCTCTCTTCATCATAGCTTATATTTTTTGTATTCTTAGTTTTTTGTGTAAATGTTAAGTTGGATGGTTTTGTTCTATAATGGGTTTTATTGATGGAAAATTATTAGGTACTCCCAGAATACTATAAATGCGTACTTTCTCATCTCACATGAATAGTGGGTCCCACCATGAATTTAATTAGTGGGACCCACCATTCATGTGAAAGGAGGGAGTACGCATTTATGGTACTCCAGGAGTACACAATCCTAGAAAGAAAATTATTAGATACTTCTGGAATACCATAAATGTGTACTCCCTCCTCTCACATGAATGGTGGGTCCCACCATGAATTTAATTAATGGGACCCACCATTCATGTGAGAGGAGGGAGTACGCATTTATGGTACTCCGGGAGTACACAATAATTTCCCAGAAAAATGAGAGGTTTTTTGTTTAATTTTAGGATAGTTTTCAGAAAATTTTGGTGGTGGAAGATTTATCGGCTAATCTTGTGGGTAAAGAGAACGTGAGAGATTCTTCTTTTTTTGCCTTTTTTGATTTAAAAAAAAAAAAAACTAGTATTATGCCCATGCCATGTACGGCTTAATTAAAAAGATATATGTAAAAAATTGAAACTATATTAATAATTAGCAAGCCACATGATAAAACCCATTAATATTATGACATATAATACATATAAACATATATTAAGTCACTTTGTATAAACATGGACTATAATATATAAATTCTACATATTAAAACATAAAATAATGATATATAATCAAAATAAATATTATTTGAAACTCTTGCTAATCTAATTTTAAGTGAAGTAAAATTTTAAATTTTTTATAATTTAGGAAATATATATTTATTTATAGTAAATTCTTGGTAAAAAAAAGTTTGATTTATGATAATTATTTTACTAAGTAATGAGAGTGTAAACTATTTTTATGCATATAGTAGTATGACGAAGTATTATAATTGTATGTCAAGAGTATTGAATAATGAGTAATGTTACAGCCACAAACTATTTTACAACATTTTTACAAACTATTAATATGAAAAATTCTTGTTAGTTCTAATATGGGGCTACCACTAACATCACATTTATGTTTATCAATGATTATTTGAAAATTACTAAAGCCACATCAACAGTTTGTAAAAATGTTGTAAAATAGTTTGTGTCTATAGCATTACTTTTGAATAATTACTTAAAATGAACTATATCAATGACACCTACAACCAAAATACTTTATTTTGAAGTGAAAAAATTGAAAAAAAGGTATTTCGAGGAGATAGAATACATCATTAGAGGCTTATGAGCACTATTTTCTTGACCCATCATGTAAGTAAAGAAGGAATAAGCGATAACCTTATGTGTGAAGTGAAGTTCCTTGAGATGACTAGATATGAGATCTTCACATGCTTTAGTGAAAAAAAAACAATCATCTGCATTCCACAACAATTACTATAAAATATCAAACATTATTAATACCAATATATCATTTAGATTCCTAATAATTAAAGTTTATTTTTTTTGCCAATTTAGCAAAATTTTAATGTTCATATAGAAGTTA
The DNA here is from genome assembly GCF_001633185.2 of Quercus lobata. NCBI lineage: Eukaryota > Viridiplantae > Streptophyta > Magnoliopsida > Fagales > Fagaceae > Quercus > Quercus lobata. The sequence continues at coordinate 8,746,355 of NC_044905.1, read as the reverse complement.
TCTACATAAATTATAATGTTCATATAGAAGTTTTTTTAACCTTAAATTCTATCTTCCATTCTCTACAATCCTACTAACATATATAATTCTAAGAAATCATTGCCATGCTGAATGGGTGTCGCCGTATTGGTAACATTTTTGACTCCATAAAAATGGGGAAAAGCCTTTATGCATGTTTAGTTTCATATAATCCCTTTATAAATAATTTACAAAATTAAATATTTACGAATATCAATAAAACAAATGATCAACTAAATAAATGAAAAAAAAAGAATAATAAAAATTTTTGGCATAAATATGAGATTCACATATATAATAATAATAATAATAATAATAATAATAATAATAATAATAATAATAATAATAATAATAATAATAAAGTAGCATCCAAACCTAGAGTCACTTGAAGTTTCAATAGAATAGATATAGTCTTCAATGAAATAGATATAATCATATAATAGGATTTGTGTGGCCTTTGCACTTAGGATAACATGTTGAAGGGTAAAGCTTTAAGATCTTGAAATTTCATAACGTGGGCTTCAAAGCTTTAGAATAATCTGTAACATAAAAATAATTTTAATTAAAATGAATATCATAACATGATTAAAGGTAGAACATATAATTTGTTTATCAAAAGAAGAGGTAGAACATATAACCGATAGAAATTTAATCTGATAAATATTCTCAATAAAAAAATTAAAAAAAAAAAAAGAGTGAAAGAAGCCACTGGTCCCACAGCTTCCACTATAGCTTCCATCGGATTAGGATGCTCATGTTGCAAATACACCTTGAAACTTACAAATCAATAAAGAGAAATTATTGTGTACTCCCAGAGTATCATAAATGCGTACTCCCTCCTTTCACATGAATGGTGGGTCTCATTAATTAAATTCATGATAGGACCCACCATTTATGTGAGAGGAGGGAGTACACATTTATGATATTTCGGAAGTACCTAATAATTTTCCTACGATAGTTAGCATCATATGAAATGTTATTTATACTTAATACAAGTATTTAAGGAATTAAAACGAAAAAGGAAATGAATTATGATGACCTTTTATATCAAATTAAAAATTATATATATTATTTAATAATTATGACAGTTATTAATAGGAATTTATTATAATTTTATTTGAACGTGGAATTATATAATCTAGATTATAACTGTGTTTGTATATGAAACTATATATTCTATAACTTAAATTTAAAAAAATATCATGTTTCACTAAAGGAGGGTTTAAATATATAATAAAAGTTAAATTTATCTAAAAAAAAAAGGGTAAATTGCAAATTACACCCCTGAAATTTAGGGTTGACTGGATTTTACACCCTAAAGTTTCAAATACTTGGTTTTACACCCTGAAGTTTGGTTCCATTAGCAATTCACCCCTACAGTTAATTTTTTCTGTTAAGTGACATATCATAATGCTAATGTGTTCTATTTTTGCCAAATAAGCATCAAAACTACGTCGTTTCAGCCTAAAGTTAAAATACAAACATCTAGCTTAAACGACACCGTGAAGACCAAACTCTAAAATCCAAAACACAACCCACAGATCTAGTTCTTAAACTCGGTGAACCCCACAAACCCAGCTCCTCTGCTCTGCAACTTCTATCGTGAGTCAGTCCATCGAAGGCTTCAATAATTATCATTATCAAGGCTTGTCTGCTCTGCAACTCCTCTGTGATGCATCATTATCAAAGCTTGATCAAGGCAAGTCAAAACCCTTTTAAGTACCCAATATTGCTCCACATCGTCTCTCATGACCAAAATTATCTTGAGCACTGAAGCTTGGATCCAAAGGTCTTCGTAGGATCACGTGCATTTGGAGGACTTGTTGCAGATATACCAAGAAAAAAAAAAAAAAAAGATAATGTTATCTCCTTGGTGTAAAATTTATAGGTTTTTTTTTTTTTTCCTCTTTAATGAGTTAAAAAATTTATGGGGAATTCTCTTCTATCAATCGACTGGATGACCAATCACTTAACTTAGTTTAATTTGCATGGTGAAAAAAGAGTGGGATATTTTTCAGTGATTAGAATTTATTTTTTACTTTTTTTGTGAGCAAGAGATTAATGATTGACACCCATATTCACTTTTTTTGATAGGGGCAAACTGACTCATGGTAGAAGATGCAGAGCAGAGGAGCTGGGTTCGTGGGGTTAAGTTGAAGAACAGGATTCGTAGATTGTGTTTTGGATTATAGAGTTACGTCTTCACTGTGTCGTTTAAGCTAGATGTTAGTATTTTTTTTTTTTTGGAGGAATAGATGTTAGTATTTTAACTTTAGGCTGAAACGTAGTTTTGATGCTTATTTGGCAAAAATAGAACATATCAGCATGATGATGTGTTACTTAACAGAAAAAATTAACTGTGGAGGGTGAATTGTTAACGGAACCAAACTTCAGGGTGTAAAACCAAGTATTAGAAACTTTGGGGTGTAAAATCCAGTTAACCCTAAACTTCAGGGGTGTAATTTGCAATTTATCAAAAAAAAAAATACTAATATGTAAAATTGTAAGGTTTCAAAAACTTATATAGCACAATATTACGAGGTCAACAAAAAAATCATCTAACTAAAGGTAGCTTGTGCAATGTATGAGAAACTTTACAAAAGATTATTTGTTCGATCTTTTTTTTTTTTTTTTTTTTTTTTTTTTTTTTAAGATTGCTTAATCACACGATATATAGAATTTTCCTTTAAAAAAAAAAGGAATATAAAGAAAATTTAATATCATGATTGAATAATTATTGTGTTTGTACATGAAAATTTATTATCACTATTGCTGTATTGCATAATTTATTATCACATTTGCATAATTATTCATCTTTATAATAATTGCGTAATCAACACCAAACAAAAATTTATTGCAAACTCATTTAATATAAAGAAAATTTATTTACATTTTCTCAAAAAAAAAAAAAATTATTATCATCCCTTAATGGAGAGAGAGTCAATCATTATTTAAAAGGTCGGAGAGAGAGAGAGTCTCAAAATCATATAGAAAAGTGAGCATTGAATAAGATGGTGGTAACCACTCAAAAATTGTTATGGCTGACCTTATTGATTGTCCTTGCTTTTCCCACCGAATGTAGAAGGCTTCCAACATATGGAGAAAAGGTTTCTTCCAACTTGGTGCATGTTGAAATTGGAAAAAAAAAAATCTCTTTTTGAGAGAGTGAGATTAGAAATGTTGGCAAAAGGTCATGTTCCTCCGTCTACGCCTAACAAGCCTCCTTCTATATTTGTTCCATCAAAGTTTGAGAATATAGATTTTGGGAGGATCAATTTTGAGATTTCGCCTAAAAATGGTCATGTTCCTCCATTTGGGCCTAGCAAGGGAATGTATGAATCTCCTCCACCTCCTCAGGGTTTGCCCAAAAAGGCCATTATCCTCCATCTAAGCCTAGCAAGGGAACGTTTGACCCTCCTCCTCCTCCTCCTCCTCATGGTTTGCCCAATAATGACCATTATCCTCCATCTGGGCCTAGCAAGGGAACATCCGAACCTTCTTCCCCTCCTCATGGTTTACCTAATAATGGCCACTATCCTCCATTTAGGCCTAGCAAGGGAACGTCAAACCCTCCTTCCCCTCCTCATGGTTTGCCCAATAATGGCCATTATCCTCCATTTGGGCCTAGGAAGGGAATGTCCGACCCTCCTTCCCTTCCTCATGGTTTGCTCAATAATGGCCATTATCTTCCATCCAAACCTAGCAAGGGAACATCTGACCCTCCTCCCCTTCCTCATGTTTTGCCAAATAATGGCCACTATATTCCATCTGGGCCTAGCAAGGGAACGTCCGACTCTCCTTGCCCTCCTCATGATTTAATGCTTATTTACATGCTTCAGAGAAAAAAAGTGTTAGGTAGCCACAGTTTTCTCAGATTGAGGCATTTAGGGAGGCTTTAAATTTTTGTCATCTTCATGATCTAGGATACAAGGGGTATCCATACACTTGGAGCAATAAGAGACCCGGGGAAGCTAATACCAAGATTCGGCTTGATAGAGTTGTTGCAAACAAGGAATGGACAGATAGATTTCAATTGAGTAAAATTGTGCATTTGTCAACTCATGCTTCGGATCATTTGCCAATTTTACTAGATGTTCAATCCTTTTCACAGATGAGGCAGCAACGTGGTAGATGCTTCAAGTTTGAGGAAGCTTGGTTACTCCGGTCGGATTGTGAAGAAGTTATTCAGGAGGCTTGGGGGAAGGCAGGGGAGGAAAGGGTTGGTTTGGCAGCAATACAGGAAAAAATAAAGGTTTGTGGAGCGGAGCTTATGTCTTGGGGCTCTCCCATAACTGATCCAGATACCATAGCCATCAAAGAAGTTCAAAAACAGTTAGACAGATTGAATGAGGCCGAATTGACTGAAGATGCAAAAGCAGAATTTTTGGGCTTGAGCAAAAGAATGGATGAACTTTTACAGAAGCAGGAAATTTATTGGGCCCAACGGTCTAGAATAAATTGGCTAAAACATGGAGATAAGAACACTAAATTTTTCCATGCCAAAGCAACACAAAGAAGAAGGAAAAATTATATCAAGGGTATTCAGAATGATCATGGGCAGTGGGTGGAAGAGTTGGAGGAGGTGGTTGGGGTAGCTTCAGCCTACTTTGACAACCTATTTCATGCAGGAGTGGGGGATCAGATGGAGGAGTGCCTGAATGCAGTGGAGAGTATGGTGACTGATGACATGCGGGAATTTCTCTCTACTGAGTTTACTGCTGAAGAAGTTAAAGTGGCTCTGTTTCAAATGGGACCAACAAAATCTCCAGGACCTGATGGTATGAATGCCCTTTTTTATCAAAAATTCTGGCATGTTATGGGTGACTCTGTTGTTCTTGCTGTTCTGGATTTTTTAAATAATGGTAATATGCTTCCTGATATTAATCATACAAATATTGTGCTTATCCCTAAAATCAAAAATCCAGAGAGAATGTATGAGTTTAGACCAATAAGCCTTTGTAATGTTATTTACAAAATTATTTTCAAGGTGTTGGCAAACAGGTTGAAACAGGTTCTGCCTCAGATCATCTCACACACTCAGAGTGCCTTTGTACCGGGGAGGTTGATTACTGATAATGTGTTGGTGGCATACGAGACTCTCCATACCATGCATTCCAGGAAAAAAGGAAAGAAGGGTTCCATGGCATTGAAGCTGGATATCAGTAAAGCCAACGACCGTGTGGAGTGGCACTTTCTTCAACGGATTATGGAGAAGCTGGGATTTCCGGTTGTTTGGATAGAAAGGGTGATGAGTTGTGTGACAACACCATCCTTTTCTATTTTGATAAATGGAAAGCCCTATGGAATGATCCATCCATCTAGAGGAATCCGCCAGGGAGATCCATTATCACCCTACCTCTTCTTATTATGTGCTGAAGGTTTTATTGCATTGTTGAACAAAGCAGAATCAGAAGGGCGGCTTAAGGGAGTCTCCATTTGCAAAGAGGCACCAAAGGTCACGAACCTTATGTTTGCTGATGACTCATTACTGTTTTGTCAGGCAACTAGGGATGAGGGGGAAACCATAGCTGAGATCCTTCAAATCTATGAAAGAGCCTCTGGGCAGACTATTAATCTAGAAAAGTCTTCAATTTACTTCAGCAGCAACACCTCAGATAGCCAGAAGGGTCAGATTTTGGACGCATTGGGAGTGAAGGAGGTTAGCCGGTTTGAAACATACCTTGGTCTACCAACTTTGATTGGGAGGGCTAAATATCACACTTTCTCATTTTTGAAAGATAGAATTTGGAAGAAGCTCCAAGGATGGAAGGGCACTTTATTGTCTAGAGCTGGCAAAGAAATCCTCATCAAGGCTGTGGCACAGTCCATACCCACTTATACAATGAGTGTGTTTCAGATACCTTTGAAACTTTGTGATGAGCTAGATGCATTGTGCGCAAAATTTTGGTGGGGTCAAGTGAGCAATGAACGGAAAATTCATTGGAAAAGTTGGGATAAGCTCACTATTTCAAAGAAAGAAGGTGGTATGGGATTTCGGGATTTGAGAGCCTTTAATTTAGCCATGTTGGCCAAGCAAGGGTGGAGGATGATAAAGGACAACGATTCGTTGCTCTACCAATGTTTTAAAGCAAGGTACTTTCCAAGATCAAATTTCCTTGAGGCTAAAGAATCACCAAATTGCTCATATGTGTGGAGAAGTTTGATGGCTGCAATGCCTATTCTCCAATCCAGTCACTGTTGGAGGGTTAGGAATGAATTCTCAATCAATGCTTTAAAGGATAAGTGGCTTCCTAATTTTCCCACAAACAAGGTCCTTAATCCACTCCAAGAGAATTGGGATGATTTGATGGTGTGTGAGTTGATCAATCCGGAGCTTAATACATGGAGATATGAGGATATTAGAACCATCTTTCACAGCCAAGAAGCGGATGCAATCTGCCAAATTCCATTGAGCAGAAGATATGTGGCTGATACTATAATTTGAATGCATAACTCACGAGGTATGTTTACTGTCAAGTCTGCTTACCATGTGGCGAGAAGAATCCTTACTGATGTAGCACGGGTTGGAACATCTGGAGGTGGTGTTGCTAAAAAGGTTTGGTCTGCAATTTGGAAGTTACGGATCCCTAACAAGATTAAAGTATTTGCATGGCGAGCTTGCCATGAGATCTTGCCTACAGCTGTGAACCTGACCAGAAAAAGGATTATTCATGAAGATAAATGTGCCTTATGTACAAGAGAACCGGAATCCACCATTCATACCTTGTGGGATTGTGCAGTAGCTTAGGACGTTTGGGCTGGTCGTGTTCGTAAACTGCAGAAGCACAAGCATGGTCAGTCCGATTTGGTGCAACTGACGGAGGAATTGTTGGAGCGACTGAATTTGGAAGAGCTTGGGCTGTTCTGGACTCAAGCTTGGCTGATCTGGAATCAGCGAAACTCATTGCTGCATGGTGGAAAAATGAAGAGCCCAATCTGTTTGAACAAACGGGCAGAGGAATGCATGGAAGAATACCAACGGGCTCAAACACAACTTAATGCCCAGCCGAGACAGCAACCTTATGAGGATGTATGGAAACCACCACCTTCTGAGGCGTACAAACTCAATTTTGATGCTGCAACATTTTCAGATTTAGGCAGAACTGGGATTGGAGCAATTGTTCGAAATGAAAAGGGAGAGGTAATGGCTGCAATGTTTGCCTGTGGACCGGCTGTACAAACCAGTGATGAAGCGGAGTTGCTTGCTTGCCGGAGAGCTTTAGAATTTGCTGTGGATGCTGGCTTTTCCAGGTTGATCATTGAGGGTGACAATAGTAACGTCATTCATGATATCTCTTCGTTAGAGGAAAACACCTCTTCATTCGGCAATGTAGTGGATGATATTCGCCATTTGATAAGGGGTTTGATTTGGTCTGAGGTATGCTATATTAGAAGGGGTGGGAATAGGGTAGCCCATGTTTTGGCTCAACATGCTAGACAAACATTAGATGAGGACTTGTACTGGTTGGAGGACTCTCCCCCACCAGCCTTGGATGCTCTGTATCATGTTCTTTTATCTATCTAAATGAATGAACATTCTCTTTTCAAAAAAAAAAATTTCATAACGTGGGCTTCAAAGCTTTAGAATAATCTGTAACATAAAAATAATTTTAATTAAAATGAATATCATAACATGATTAAAGGTAGAACATATAATTTGTTTATCAAAAGAAGAGGTAGAACATATAACCGATAGAAATTTAATGTGATAAATATTCTCAATTTAAAAAAAAAAAAAAAAAAAAGTGAAAGAAGCCACGGGTCCCATAGCTTCCACTATAGCTTCCATCGGATTAGGATGCTCATGTTGCAAATACACCTTGAAACTTATAAATCAATAAAGAGAAATTATTGTGTACTCCCAGAGTAGCATAAATGCGTACTCCCTCCTCTCATATGAATGGTGGGTCCCATTAATTAAATTCATGGTAAGACCCACCATTCATGTGAGAGGAGGGAGTACGCATTTATGATATTCTGGGAGTACCTAATAATTTTCCTACGGTAGTTAGCATCATATGTAATGTTATTTATACTTAATACAAGTATTTAAGGAATTAAAACGAAAAAGGAAATGAATTATGATGACCTTTTATATCAAATTAAAAATTATATATATTATTTAATAATTATGACAGTTATTAATAGGAATTTATTATAATTTTATTTGAACATGGAATTATATAATCTAGATTATAACTGTGTTTGTATATGAAACTATATATTCTATAACTTAAATTTAAAAAAATATCATGTTTCACTAAAGGAGGGTTTAAATATATAATAAAATTTAAATTTATCTAAAAAAAATAATACTAATATGTAAAATTGTAAGGTTTCAAAAACTTATATAGCACAATATTACAAGGTCAACAAAAAAATCATCTAACTAAAGGTAGCTTGTGCAATGTATGAGAAACTTTACAAAAGATTATTTGTTCAATCTTTTTTTTTTTTTTTTAAGACTGCTTAATCACACAATATATAGAATTTTCCTTAAAAAAAATGGAATATAAAGAAAATTTAATATCATGATAGAATAATTATTGTGTTTGTAAATGAAAATTTATTATCACTATTGCTGTATTGCATAATTTATCATCACATTTGCATAATTATCCATCTTTATAATAATTGCGTAATCAACACCAAACAAAAATTTATTGCAAACTCATTTAATATAAAGAAAATTTATTTACATTTTCTCAAAAAACAAAAAAAATTATTATCATCCCTTAATGGAGAGAGAGTCAATCATTATTTAAAAGGTCGGAGAGAGAGAGAGTCTCAAAATCATATAGAAAAGTGAGCGTTGAATAAGATGGTGGTAACCACTCAAAAATTGTTATGGCTGACCTTATTGATTGTCCTTGCTTTTCCCACCGAATGTAGAAGGCTTCCAACATATGGAGAAAAGGTTTCTTCCAACTTGGTGCATGTTGAAATTGGAAAAAAAAAAATCTCTTTTTGAGAGAGTGAGATTAGAAATGTTGGCAAAAGGTCATGTTCCTCCGTCTACGCCTAACAAGCCTCCTTCTATATTTGTTCCATCAAAGTTTGAGAATATAGATTTTGGGAGGATCAATTTTGAGATTTCGCCTAAAAATGGTCATGTTCCTCCATTTGGGCCTAGCAAGGGAATGTATGAATCTCCTCCACCTCCTCAAGGTTTGCCCAAAAAGGCCATTATCCTCCATCTAAGCCTAGCAAGGGAACGTCTGACCCTCCTCCTCCTCCTCCTCCTCATGGTTTGCCCAATAATGACCATTATCCTCCATCTGGGCCTAGCAAGGGAACATCCGAACCTTCTTCCACTCCTCATGATTTACCTAATAATGGCCACTATCCTCCATTTAGGCCTAGCAAGGGAACGTCAAACCCTCCTTCCCCTCCTCATGGTTTGCCCAATAATGGCCATTATCCTTCATTTGGGCCTAGGAAGGGAATGTTCGACCCTCCTTCCCTTCCTCATGGTTTGCTCAATAATGGCCATTATCTTCCATCCGAACCTAGCAAGGGAACATCCAACCCTCCTCCCCTTCCTCATGTTTTGCCAAATAATGGCCACTATATTCCATCTGGGCCTAGCAAGGGAACGTCCGACTCTCCTTGCCCTCCTCATGGTTTGCCCAATAATGGCCATTATCCTCCCTCTAGGCATAGCAAGGGAACGTCTGACCATCCTCCCCCTCCTTATAGTTTTATTCCAATTAGGGACTAAGAATGTTGGATCTCTAAGAACTAAGCCTTTTGTTAGTGCACACAATAAGTATTACCTAAATGTCGCTTAGCACATACCATTATTTCTATGGTGTAATGAATTATAAACCTTATTCATAGTATTTGCTCTCTCTCTCTCTCTCTCTCTCTCTCTCTCATAAATTCACAGTATATGCATCAAAGTAGTAAGTACCATATTGGAGGCCATGATGGTTAAAGAAATAATATATTTTAGTGAAAAAATTATATTTTATCACCCTAAACTATACCTCATATTATACTTTGCACCTTAAACATTTGGAATACACGTTTTGCACCCTAAGCTATGATCCTTGTTACACTTTGCATCACAACATTAAGTTTGTCGTTAACTTGGATGGAAATTCAATGTTTAGGGTGCAAAGTGTAATTAGAAGTATAGTTTAGGGTGGCAAAGTGTAATTTATCATTTGTTTTTAAAGGATTGAAAAGAGGGGCAATTGGACTTTTCACGTGGAACCATATTTTTCCATCCAAGTTAATGGCAAACTTGATTTCGGGGTGCAAAGTGTAACAAGGATCATCTTTCAGGGTGCAAAACCTACATTTGAAAATTTTAGGGTGCAGAGTGTAATCAGGGTATAGTTTATAGTGGTAAAGTGTAATTTCTCCTATTTTGGTACTGATTAATAATGGTGTATCATTTTGTAGTTAGCTTAAACCTCATATATTGATTCATCTTAATTCAGGGTTTAGGCATTTGTTAGTGAAATTTATGCGTTTTTGGATGACCAAAACTCTTGGGAGTGTGATGAGATGTAAAAATAAATTATTAAATAAAAATTAACACACCCGTAACTACATCTCATCACACTCCTATAAGTTTGGTGATTGGAAAATGCAATAATTTCACTTATAAATGCATAAACCGTGAATTAAGATGAAACAATTTTTTTATTTTATATATAACAAAAAATCCTCTGAGCACGCACATAACGCGTGCAAACAGGCTAGTATCACTTATGACCTATCTAAACATTTGAGGCTAAGCATGCATAGTGTTCCTTTAAATTTGGTGAACAATTCACATGTTAGTAGTCCTTTTAATTTGGTGCACTAATTTTGTTATTCTTTTTCAACTTTCATTTTGTTGATACAATAAGGGAATAGAGAAAGTTAGTTATTGCCTTTACGCAATTTCAAAATTACCCTTTTTAAATCGGTATGCTCAAATCAATGTGTATCAGTATATCTCTATATATTAAGAGGATTCAAAAAGTTAGTTATCATTATCTAAATTGTTAAAAATGCCCATAATCTAATTAGATAGTCTTTATTACAAAAAAAAAAAAAAAAAAAAAAAAAAAAAAAGAAAGGCAAAACTACAATATTGGTCTTTCAAGTTTACCCTGCGAGTGCAATTAGTCCCTTAAATTTCAAGCGAGCGCAATTGGTCCCTCAAGATTCAAAATGAGCGATATAAGTCATTTTGTTAACTTTTGTTAATGATGTTGCTTACGTGGCCAATGGAATAATGACTTGGCATTTTTTAATGATGTGTCATTTCTTTTTATTAAAAAATTAAATTTACACGTAAGAAACAAAGAAGACCCGTTTCAAATTCAATCCTAATCCCAACCCGATTCCAGATCAAAACTCAATTTACAATTTGCAATCTGATGTGAGATTCAGAAACCCACGAAAGAGAGGGATTGAACAGACCCAAGCCTAGCCACCGCCCTCTGCTGGAAACAGTGGCCTCTTCCATCACACCATGCTTTCTTCTCCAAGCAACAGCCACTGCCATGGTGACCTCCCTCCTCCTCTCACATAACCTCACCATTCCTTCCTCCTCCCATCTCAGGTATTACACTTTCTATGGTTGTGCAACCCAATTCCATTTTAGATTTGGTGCCTTACCTCACCTTTGATTAGGTCCATGTAAGATTTAAATTTTATTTTTTATTTTTTTTTATTCTGTGTCTCTATATGTTGTTAGATTGAGAATATGAAATTCAATGGTAGGAGAAACAGATTTGGTTATGATGGATAAATCTAATTTTCAAAAAAAAAAAAAATAAAATGCCCAATTTCAATTTCAACGTAAATTTCTCAAATCTCCTATTCGTAGTGGAACAATAAAAAAAGGAGACCTCCATATGAACCTTTTGATTAACCAAATTGCAGGGCATGAAATGATTTTAACATGAATATATCAAGTGATTTAATGAAATGAGTTTTCTCCTTTTGGCATACCTTTGGATGTTTACAGGAACAAGGAAACTATTTTTTTGTACTGACATGAAGGGTAATTTGATACTTAATACTATGCCTAAATGAAAATAATAAGTTGCATTCCAAATTTTTAAGCACTTATTTATATTTTTTTATGCTTATTATTTGTATACTCACCTTATTGGTAGTTGGGTGAGAGATTCATGGATCACAAGAAATTCATGGATCAAAAGGCATTCTCGCTAATCTTCACACTTAGACACTGATTATCTTATTATACTACTTCCATCACTTCTAAATATGTATTGAAATTTTAGAATAACTTCCTTGCTCTTGTTGTAGGGATGGACAACTTTGACTTTACAATTGCCCTTTACTATTGGGGGGAAGATTAGGAATAATCCATACAGATATGAAGGAAGGAAGGTAAAGATATATGAAGATAATAATTTTGATGAAATTTCACTTGTTGAGATATGGCTGCTACAAGTGAGACATCTAGAAGAATTACAAAGTTCTATAAGAATGCACAAGTGCATAAGTGAACGAAATTTCTTGTGGATAAATGTGCAAAAGTGAAGGCGCTTGTGGAGATAATTGTGTATTTGAAGTGGATTGAATGCTTAGATATTTTGAAATAGTTCTAGAGAATTTAAACATGTGGAACAGTGGAATTTAATATGATGCTTATTAGAAACTTTTATGCAGTTGGCTAGTCTCTTGTTCACCATGATTTCCTTGTCTTGTAACCTTCATCTAGATATTTACTACTCAATAATGCTTATCTAATTTTATTAGTGGCTATGTAACTAACATGAAATGTGGACCCTATTTGGTGTGCATCAGATTTGTAGTGGCTTCATCAAAACCTTTTAAAAGCTGATGTTACAATATATATATATATGACGTTCAGAGTAACTATAACTCTGTATACATGACTTTTAGAGAGATTTTTATTCGTTTCCACATTGTCTATGATGGTGACGAACTTTTAACAATCATGATGGCTTCTCTATTGAATTAAGCTTCAACAAGTTTCTCATTCCATGAACTATTAATTCCAAATGCCACATGTATTAATGGTACATGTATGCCTATGATAACAAATTGAAGCTGGAGTTAATTCAAGATGTTGAAAAATGGTCCACTATCAGTTTACTTGAGATTATGATGCTCTAATCTTACTATGTCTACTGTATATTAGAAACTTCCTGAACTAGATAAACGTCTGATAAGCTTGAACCCTGGTGACAAGAATGCAGTCAAAACAGAAATTGAAGTTACTTCATATATCAGCTCTATATCAAGAACATTATATAATTTGTGTTTCAGTTTGTTGCCTCAGACTTTTCCATTTGCTATAAGAATCTTTTTACATAGTATAATAAAATTATTTTGCTATTGCTTTATATATTGAACTCTGGAGTTAGAGAAGGACCAAAATGATCATTGAAAAAAAAAATTCAAGTAAACAATAATTAATTGCTTTGAGATGGACCAAATAAAATAAATATTATTTCATATTTTGAAAATTTAGCCATTGAATTGTATGTTTTTTACGCTCTTAATACACATGTCAAATTTTGTACCAATCAAATGTTGTTTACTATATGATACATATACTTATATTTAATGCATGATTTTAAACTACAAAAACTAGCAATTTAAATAATTTATTGATGACAAAGTTATTGATCTTTAATTTTCTATAAATTTTGCAAGCGTGGAGGATATAAGAAGAAGATATAATCCAATGGTGGATTTGTCAAAATTCACCTTCATTTAAAACATATTGAGTAAGGTTGTAGTCCAAGGTTACAACCAATTTTGTAACTAAATTTTGAACTTTGTCCCCAAAAGAATTAATTTAAGGCCCAATTAGTCTAAAATGGACTAAAGGAGGACCAAAATTGACCAAATGGACCAAATTAAACCAAGTGGAACAAATTGGACTAAAATAGACCTAATTGGACGGAATTGAACAAAATGGGGTAGAATACTTGAATAGTTGAATGTGCTAGCAATATAGCATTGTTTGGTTGGATAATGATTAAAGACATCAAATTTGATGAATTCCAAGGCTTTGGAGATGTTCACAGAAACTAGTGACTAGTGTTGATTGAATTGGTCCTTTCCTTCAAATTTGGTAAACTATTCTTTTATAAGAGCCAACCCCTAAATATAAACCTCATCTCTTCTCACTTTCCAGTTCCCACTACGTAAGAACTAAGAAAAAAAACATGAGTGCTCTCGAGCCTTAGGCTCGTGGAAGCAGGAATCGTCCCACAGTCACTTGTGGGAGTAAAGTGACCTTCTGCCTTTGGGTAGTAAGGTCAGGTGTGAGGTTTTATTGTGTTCTCTTAGGAAAATGGCAGAAGAGTTGGAGATACTATGGCAGAGACTGAAAGTTACGGAGGAAGAGGAGGAAAGCATCTCGCTGGGAGCTGATTGTACTAGAGCAGCAATGGAGAGAGGAAAGAAATGTGTGTTTATGAAGGTGTTGTCAAGGAAAGGTTTAATGATAGAGGCGCTGCGAAAAAACATCAGGATGCTCTGGAAACCAAATAAAAACATCCAGCTCTCTGTAATAGGAGAAGAACTTTTCTTGGTAGAGTTTGAAGATGAACGTGGCAAAAGACGGGTCATGGACATGAGGCCGTGGCACTATGAAAAACAATTGGTGTTGTTTCAAGCGTTTGAAGGAGATAAAAACCCAAAGGATATCTTGCTGAAATGGTCTCCTTTTTGGGTGCAAATATATAATCTTCCATTGAAGAGCCGAACAAAGGAAACGGGGAAAGCCATTGGAGAAAGCATTGGGAAGTTTATTGAAGTTGATGTGGAAGAAACCGGTGTACAATGGGGTACTTGTCTAAGGGTACGGGTTGAGATAGATGTTACCCGGAAACTAATCAGAGGGCGGAAAATTAATATGGAGAAAGGAGAAACAAGGTGGGTGCATTTCAAATATGAGCGCCTTTCGAATTTTTGCTACAGGTGTGGGCTTTTAGAACATGATTTGAAGGATTGTTTGGAAGATTCAGGGAATGACAAAGCAGTGGGGAAGGGTGATCTCCAATATGGAGCTTGGTTGAGAGGAGAACCAATAAGAAAGGGAGGTTGGGAATTCGGTTTTGCAAAGAAGAAGTTCACCGGTGAAATGAAAAACAGAGTAAATTCCACAGAGGATGGGCGGAATGGTATGGCTGAAGCGAATGAGGGGGCGGCGCGTGAAAATCAAGGATTGGAAGCTATCTGCCTCGGGGAGGGTAGGCAGGAGCAGCATGGTGATATGACTGGTGGGTGTGAGGTGACTACTGAGGAAAACGTGGAGAAGGGTATGGCTGAGAGCATTGGGAGAAGCCACATAGGAGAGCTAGTTGAGGTAGGAAAGGAAAACTGGGAAATTGGGAAAGGGAGTGGCGAGAAAGAGGCTTGTCAACATGGGAGGGCTGAGATATTATCTAAGTCTATTCCAAATTTCGAATTTGGGCAGGGCCAGGAGACGGTAAAGAAAGATAACAATGTAGGCTTGGGCTTGGGATTAGATGAGGGTAAGGAAGGCCCTATGGCCATGCAGTATGACCCAGAGGTGGGTTGGGTAGCAAATAAGCTAGGCCCGACTAGTGGCCACTGGAAAAGGAAAGTGAGGGCTGGGCCGGATGAGGAAATGAAGGAAGTGCAGGGCCTAATGCAGAGAAAAAGAGAAAGGGACTTAATACTCAGTGAGATTGATCAGAACGTGAGAGTTTCTAAACGAAGGAAGTGTGAAGGTTTGAGCAAGGAAGAAACAGGGGAAGAGTGCATCAAGGATGGCGGAGTAGCGGTGGCTGCAAGGCAGCACCGCCGAGCCAAATGACGGTGCTAGCATGGAAGTGCCGGGGAATGGGATTAGCTCCGGCAGTTCAAGCTCTCACCGACGAGGTGAAGAAAGGCGATCCGGTTTTGGTTTTTCTAGCGGAGACCAAAGCTTCTCAGAGAAGGGTTAAGAGGCTCCAACACAAACTGGGTCTAACACAGGGCATTACGGTGCCGTCCGATGGTCGGAGTGGGGGCTTGGCAATGCTATGGAAAGAAGGAGCTGACGTGAGGTCCAAAAGTTGCTCAAATTCGCACATCGACGTGGTGGTGTGCGAGGGTAACGGAGCTTTGCCATGGCGAGCTACGGGATTTTACGGCCACCCTGATGCAGGTATGAGACCTATCTCATGGAATTTACTTGAATTATTAAATAGGCAGTGCAATATGCCTTGGGTTGTGTTTGGAGATTTTAATGAAATTCTGAATTCTGATGAAAAATTAGGATGGTTAGAGAGGGATGCTAGACAGATGGAATGTTTTAGGGAGTGTTTAAGTAATTGTGGTTTGTTTGATTTGGGTTTTGTGGATCAGAGATTCACCTGGTGTAATGGGAGAATTGGAGATCAACGAACTCTGGTTAGGCTAGATAGAATGGTAGCTAATGAGGCTTGGTTGAATTTGTTTCCAGAGGCGAAAGGAGTTCACAGATCAATGGCGGCCTCTGATCACTGTTTGTTGTCATTATCGATTAGAATGAGAGAGATGAGGAAGGTAGCTAGGAGAAGATTTATGTTTGAAGAGATGTGGACTAGGGAAGAGGGCTGTAGAGAGATGATTAAAAGGGCCTGGGACCCTTTGGATTGTAATCCGGAGTTGCCGATTCAGAAACGCCTGAAATGCTGCCAGTTTCAGCTCCAGAATTGGAACCGAAGAGTGTTTGGAAATGTTAATAAATCTCTAAAACAGAAGCAAAGTCAATTACAACATTTAGAAGAGCTGAATTTACTTCACGAGTCGGCGGAGGAAGTTCAAAAGTTGAAAATTGAAATTAATGAAGTTATGCTTAGGGAGGAGATAATGTGGAATCAGAGGTCAAGGGCGTTGTGGATCAAATACGGTGATAGGAACACAAGGTTCTTTCATGCAACAGTGAACAATAGACAGAGGAAGAATAGAATTGAAGGAATAAATGATTCGGAGGGGAGGTGGAGAGAGAACGATGAGGAAGTTGAAGAGGTTATCCTGGAGTATTTCAGGGAGATTTATAGTACGACTTTCCCCACTGAGTTTGGTGCGAGTCTGGGGGCAGTAGGCAGGAGGGTGACGGAGGCCATGAATGACGACCTTTTAAAAGAATTTAAGGAAGAAGAAGTTTGGCAAGCTCTCATGCAAATGCATCCGACAAAATCTCCGGGACCAGACGGTATGTCCCCAATATTCTTCCAAAAGTATTGGGATGTGGTCGGGCCTCAAGTAGTTCAAAGTGTTATCCATACTCTTAGAACGGGTGTTATGCCAAATGGAGTTAATGATACATACATTTGTTTGATCCCCAAAGTAAAATGCCCCCAAAAAATTACAGAATATTGCCTAATTAGTTTATGTAATGTGATATATAAACTTGTATCCAAAGTTCTTGCTAATAGGTTGAAGAGGGTCCTTCCGGATGTTGTTGACGAAGCTCAAAGCGCTTTTGTTCCTGGAAGGCAAATCACAGATAACGTTCTAGTAGCGTTCGAAGTTATGCATTGCATTAATCAAAGAAGGAAGGGGAAAGAAGGGTTAATGGCAATTAAACTCGATATGAGCAAGGCATACGATCGGGTTGAATGGGGGTATTTGGAGGCGATGATGCGAAGAATGGGTTTTCGGGAAAGATGGATATCTTTAATGATGATGTGTGTGACCACTGTTTCTTTCTCGGTGTTAATTAATGGGGAGCCAAAAGGAAGGATTGTCCCTACTAGAGGACTTAGGCAAGGAGATCCTATTTCTCCTTACCTATTTCTTTTATGTGCGGAAGGCCTCTCGGCCATGTTGCAAAGAAATGGGGGTGGGGAGGCCGTGAGTGGGGTTCAAGTATGTAGAAGGGCGCCAAGGATCTTTCATCTCCTTTTTGCGGATGATTGCATCGTCTTTGGTAAGGCGTCGTTGGAAGAGGGTTTAAAAGTCACCAAAATCCTTGAAGACTATGAAAGAGAGTCCGGGCAAAAGCTAAATAAGGAGAAGACTTCCCTTTTTTTTAGTAAGAACACGTCGATGGAGGTTAAAGAAGTGGTAAAGGAGATGTTTGGGGCTGAGATAATCCACCAACACGAGAGGTACTTAGGGCTACCTCCGTTGGTAGGAAAGGGCAAGAGGAAAGCTTTTAATCGTATAAAGGATCAAGTGGGGCGGAAAATAGCAAGCTGGAAGGGTAGGTTACTGTCCACTGCAGGCCAGGAAATTTTGATAAATGCAGTGGCGCAAGCTACCCCGACGTATACAATGAATTGTTTTATGCTACCCGACTCCCTTTGCAGCGAGCTAAACTCTCTGGTTCGTAACTTTTGGTGGGGCCAAAGGGATAAAGAAAAGAAGCTTGCTTGGATCGCGTGGGGGAAAATGTGCAAGCCAAAAGCTGATGGGGGGATGGGTTTCAAAGATTTGAAGGCTTTTAATCTGGCCTTGTTGGCGAAACAAGGGTGGCGGCTCTCCCAAAACCCGTGCTCCCTTGCTCATAGAGTTTTAAAAGCAAGGTACTTCTCAGGTAACAACTTCATGGAGGCACAGCTTGGCAATATGCCGTCATACACTTGGAGGAGTTTGTTGGCAGCAAGAGAGATTCTGGAGAGGGGAATGCAGTGGAGCATAGGAAATGGGCAAAAGGTGCGGATTTGGGCTGATAGATGGCTGCCAACCCCTCACTCTTTCAAGGTGATTAGCCCTAAACCTCAAGCTTTTGAAAGCTTTTGAAGGTGAAATGGTGGAGTCTCTAATTAATTAGTATGAGGGGGGCTGGGATAAAAATCTGGTGAGGAGTGTCTTTATCCCCCACGAAGCGGAAACTATCTTAAGTATTCCAATAAGCCTCTCTCTACCTGAGGACGCTATGACATGGGCTTGGACTCCAAATGGGAGGTTCACGGTAAGCAGTGCCTATAAGGTGGCGTGTAGATGGTTGTGTGAAAGAAGAAGCAAAGAGGAAGCTTGTGAGGTGTCGGATCCAGGAAAGGGCAGACAGTTCTGGAAATTCCTTTGGCAGTTGCATTGTCCTAGTAAGATAAATCAATTTTTATGGAGGGCGTGCAAGAATATTCTCCCTACGAACTACTGCCTAAAGCTTAGGAAAATTCCCATTGAGGAGACGTGTGGGGTATGTGGAATGGTAGAGTCATCTGGGCATGCTTTATGGGATTGTGAGGCGGCGAGGGCTGTATGGAGGGAGTCAAATATGCAGCTGCCTAAACTCAGAAATGCACACCGTGACTTCATGGAGGTTGTGTGGAAGCTTTGGGAAGGGAGAAGGGAGATAAATTGGGAGTGCTTTGCTACTACGGCTTGGTGCATTTGGAAGAATAGAAACTCCTTAAAATTTGAAGGGCGGGTCAAGGCAGTAAAGGTGATTGTCAAGGAGGCTGAGCTGCTGGTGGAGGAATTCAGATCAGGGAATATAAGGGAAAAGCTTCCTGTGGTGTTGAGAACTCAAGCATGGAGGCCGCCTAGGGAGGGGTGGTATAAAGCTAATGTGGATGGGGCGGTGTTTAAGGAGACTAACAGATGTGGTATTAGAGTTGTGATTAGAAATGACCAAGGCCAAATTATGGGAGCAATGAGTAAGAAGCTGAATCTCCCCTTAGGAGCTGTGGAAGTTGAAGCGAAAGCTTTTGAAGAAGGTATAATGCTAGCAGGGGACCTTGGTTTGAAGCAAATAATTCTAGAAGGAGATGCTCAGATTGTTACTAATGCTTTGCTGGGTAAGTGCTTGCCGCCAACCTCAATTCAAATGCTTATTTCTGGTGCTAGTCGCTGGAAGCAATGGGTTCAGGAGTGGAAAGCCAGCTACGTCCGTAGAACAGGAAATTGGGCTGCTCATTTAATGGCTCAGAATGCCAAACTTATTACTGATTGTGTAGTGTGGGTAGAAGATACCCCACCAATGATTCAATGCCAAGTGCATAGAGATGTACTTTTGATGAACCAGTGTTCAAATTAATGAAAGCTATTTGTGTTGACTATCAAAAAAAAAGTTCCCACTACGTACATTTGTATCTCTTCTCCTTTTTCAAATTGAAAAGGTCAAAAAACCAAATTCTTTCACGTTCTATTCACCCTCAAACGTAGCAGTCTTAGTCCATAAGTCTTCTTTTTCTTTTTTTACACCACCAAAATTTTGTGAAACTACCCTAAAATTAAACAGTTACAAACTTATCATTTTTCTAGATTATCTAATTTTAAGGTTTTCTCTTTTTTTATGCAAAACTTAAAACACTAACTTTCAAATTTTTAGCGCATTGAACTTTTCAAAATTTACTAATTACAAACTTTTAAAAGATAATTTATAAAATAAAAAATAACTTCTCATTTATCATCTATCATCTATATATATATATATATATACTTATTGTTTAAAAGCCTTCAAAGTTGTGAATACTAAGTTATTAATTTCCCAAAATACTCTCATATTCAAGTGTTTTCAAAAGTACTAGCCTAAGAGATAGAACAGTGCGCATTGAACAAGATGGTGGTAACCACTCAAAAATTGTTATGGGTGACCTTTGTGATTGTCCTCGCATTTCCTACTGAGGGTAGAATGCTTTCAACGGATCAAGAAACCAACTTGGTGCATGTTGAGAATGGAAAAAGGGTTCATTTTCAAAGGCTGAGATTTGGGATGCTGCCAAGAAATATCCCTGTTCCTCCATCTGGGCCTAGCCGTGGCCATGATGTACATGGAAGGATCAATTTTGAGATGCTGCCCGGAAATATCCATGTTCCTCCATCTGGGCCCAATACGTATCGCTCTCCTCCCCCACCCATTTGGCACTAAGAATGTTGGATCCCTAAGAACTAAGCATTTTATTTGTTTCAACTCAGCAATGCCCGGCACCTACTCTACTATTTTATAGTGTAATAAGTTATAAACTTTCTTATTCTTAGTATTTGCTTTCTCTCTCTCTCTCTCTCTCTCTCCTAATATGTCAACATATAGCACAAATGCTATTCTAATAATAAATTGCCAAGGTTATTATGAATTGCCAAGTTGTGGGCTAAACAATTTGATTGTTTGGGAGTCTCCAATTGAAGAAAGAATATTGCTATTATCTAATGAGATTATGAATCTTCCAAGGGCTAGAGAAAAATAATTTGTGTCCCCTTCAAAAAGTACATAATTCCTTTGGTGCTGTAACTTCGATTTTCCAATTAAATTCAACCACATTGTTGTATTGATTAATGCAGCAAAACTAAAGCTATTTTTCCCAAAGTCAATTAAGTTTCAACCATATACTTTATTAGTCAATACAAATATATGATTAACTTTAATTTGAGAATCTAAGATGCGACACCAAAAAAACTATACTAAGTTTTACCTACACAAAAATTTACACATATATACCAATGAACAATTGTTTTGAATGTGAAAGCAGCTAAGCAAAGAGACTTCAATCAAAACATTGTTGAAAATTCGAAACCCCACTTTGAATCAAATAGCGATGGAAATGGATATCATTGAAGAATAAGGGTTTTAAAATATCTGAATAAAGAAAAATGGTAAAACACCTACCTTTTTTTTTTTTTTGAGAAGAGTAAAACACCTACCTAAGTTATGGATTCAAATTGAAATTACTTGGACCGTCCGATTGGATATGCTAGTGGTGACTGATTGATTGATTGCGAGCTATTTCTCTTCCTCCAATTCTCACAGTATTGACTTCACGCTATGATCAAATTCGCTTTGGTTAAGCAAGTAGTGAAGCACTCAATAATATACAAGTTACAACACATTGGATTCTTTACTATGCTCAACGACTTGTCGTTTATCCAATATTTTAATGATGGTTGATTACAGGCATGTCTAAAGTCTAAAATCTAAATAAATATTTCATTATAAAATAACTCCCGCCCCCCCCTCCCTCCCGGACTCCTTTTGTTTGCTTCAATCTCTTTGCAATAAACCTATAAATGAGATAAATTGAGTACTAAAAGTTCAAGATTGGTTAAATTTGGTTCATTTTTTTGTTAACACAAGTTTGAACTTATTTACAAACTATTTGATTTTTTTCTTTTCTTTTCCCATATATAGTAAATACTACAATTAATTATTTTTTCCTTTACAAGTAAATGCTAATACTTAATAACTAAATTATAGTTGAAATTTTATGGTTTGAATATATTAGATAAAAAAATTTTTGTTTAAAATCTTATAAAAATTAGGTTTATTAACCTCGTATTATTAAAAATTATAAATATGAGCTTATTTATAGACTTCCCCAACCAAATCTCAACCCTATATGAGCATATTTCAAACATGTATTCATATAAATTAATATATAATATTACATATACTTTAAAGTTCAATTGAGTCTTATACTCATGAGTTTGTTCATGAGCATGTTATAATGTTTGAGCTCGACTTATTTAATAATTGAGCTTAAGCTTAGACTTAAGGTTGACTCATTCGCTAAATAAATAAATATAAACAAGTTTTTTCTCAAATTAAGCCTAAGTTGTTCATAAATAGTTTAGTTTAATGACAGCCCTACTTCGCAAATATATATATATATATATATATATATGCATGCAAATATTTTACCAAATTTGAAGGAAAGGACCAATTCAATCAACAATAGTTTCAGTGAACACCTCCAAAGCTTGGAATTCATCAACTTTAATGTCGCTATCCAACCAAACAATACTATATTTTTTGCACAGTCAAGTATTCATTAACTTGCCTCACCCTCCCTTAAAAATTACCATGATTTTTAAATAGAGTTGTGGTGTGTCTTTGTGTTAGAACCTCTTTCCCTCTCCCTTATATGTGTGTGTTTGTTAAAAAAAAAAAAAAAAAAAATGTATTCTACTCCCTTCGAGTGCCTCGACAGGTGACTCTCTGGCTGCTTCATTAGCAGTAAATTTGGTAAATCAGTAAAATGTCACAAGTTCAAGTTAGTAGTTTTTTTCCCATTAAAGAAGAAGAAAAAAAAAGTAAGTAGCTTTTTAAGGCAATTCCAAAGTGTTATCTGATGCTATTTTTGACTCTGCCGCCATCCATTGGTCCAGTGAGCAGACAAGGACAATACCATCAAGTTTCATGTTGGAATTATCCACAATTATATTACTATCAAATGGCTTCTCAAAAAAAAAAAAAAAATACTATCAAATGTGAATACAAAAAGAATTTAAATGAAAAAGGAAACCAACCAAAATAAATAAATAAAACAAAAAAGAATGTGAAATAGGTTACCAGCAAATGTTACGGTAGTTAGCATCATATGTAATGTTATTTATACTTAATACAAATATTTAAGGAATTAAAACAAAAAAGGAAATGAATTATGATGACCTTTTATATCAAATTAAAAATTATATATATTATTTAATAATTATGGTAGTTATTAATAGGAATTTATTATAATTTTATTTGAACGTGGAATTATATAATCTAGATTATATTTTTGTTTGTATATCAAACCATATATTCTATAACTTAAATTTAAAAAAATATCATGTTTCACTAAAGGAGGGTTTAAATATATAATAAAATTTGAATTTATCTAAAAAAAATAATACTGATATTTGAAATTGTAAGGTTTCAAAAACTTATATAGCACAATATTACGAGGTCAACAAAAAAATCATCTAACTAAAGGGTAGCTTATGCAATGTATGAAAAACTTTATAAAAGATTATTTGTTCGATCTTTTTTTTTCTTCTAAAGATTGCTTAATCACGCAATATATAGAATTTTCCTTAAAAAAAGGGAATATAAATAAAATTTAATATCATGATTGAATAATTATTGTTTTTGTACATGAAAATTTATTATCACTATTGCTGTATTGCATAATTATCTATCTTTATAATAATTGCGTAATCAACTCCAAACAAAATTTTTTTGCAAACTCATGTAATATAAACTATAAAGAAAATTTATTTACATTTTCTCAGGCAGAGAGAGAGAGAGAGAGAGAGAGAGAGAGAGAGAGAGAGAGAGAGAGAGAGAGAGAGAGAGAGAAGAGAGAGAGAGAGAGAGAGAGAGAGAGAGAGAGAGAGAGAGTCAAAATCATATAGAAAAGCGAGCATTGAATAAGATAGTGGTAACCACTCAAAAATTGTTATGGCTGACCTTATTGATTGTCCTTGCTTTTCCCACCGAATGTAGAAGGTTTCCAACATATGGAGAAAGGTTTCTTCCAACTTGGTGCATGTTAAAAATGGAAAAAATATCTCTTTTTGAGAGAGTGAGATTAGAAATGTTGGCAAAAGGTCATGTTCCTCCGTCTGCGCCTAACAAGCCTCCTTCTATATTTGTTCCATCAAAGTTTGAGAATATAGATTTTGGGAGGATCAATTTTGAGATTTCGCCTAAAAATGGTAATGTTCCTCCATTTGGGCCTAGCAAGGGAATGTATGCCTCTCCTCCACCTCCTTAGGGTTTGCCCAAAAAGGCCATTATCCTCCATCTGAGCCTAGCAAGGGAACGTCTGACCCTCCTCCTCTTCCTTCTCGTGGTTTGCCCAATAATGGCCACTATCCTCCGTCTGGGCCTAGCAAGGGAACGTCCAAACCTTCTCCCCCTCCTCATGGTTTGCCTAATAATGGCCACTATACTCCATCTGGGCCTAGCAAGGGAACGTTCGACCCTCCTTCCCTTCCTCATGGTTTGCGCAATAATGGCCACTATCCTCCATCCGGGCCTAGCAAAGGAACGTCTGACCCTCCTCCCCCTCCTCATGGTTTGCCCAATAATGGTCACTATCCTCCATTTGGGCCTAGCAAGAGAATGTCCGACCCTTCTCCACCTCCTCATAGTTTTATTCCAATTAGGGACTAAGAATGTTGGATCTTTGAGAACTAAGCCTTTTATTAGTCCACACAATAAGTATTACCTAAATGTCACCTCTTGCTCAAACTCTGCATTGCTTAGCACATACCATTATTGCTATGGTGTAATGAATTATAAACCTTATTCACAGTATTTGCTCGCTCGTCTCTCTCTCTCTCTCTCTCTCTCTCTCTCTCTCTCTCTCTCTCTCTCTCTCTCTCTCTCTCATAAATTCACAGTATATGCATCAAAGTAGTTAGTACCATATTGGAGGCCATGATGGTTAGAGAAATAATATATTTTGGTGAAAATTATACTTTGTCACTCTAAACTATACTTCATATTATACTTTGCAATTTAAACATTTGGAATACACATTTTGCACCCTAAGCTATGATACTTGTTACACTTTGCATCACAACATTAAGTTTGTTGTTAACTTGGATGGAAATTCAATGTTTAGGGTGAAAAGTGTAATTAGAAGTATAGTTTAGGGTGGTAAAGTGTAATTTATCATTTGTTTTTAAAGGCTTCAAAAGAGAGGCAATTAGGACTTTTCACGTGGAACCATATTTTTCCATCCAAGTTAATGGCAAACTTGATTTTAGGGTGCAAAGTGTAACAAGGATCATCTTTCAGGGTGCAAAACCTGCATTCGAAAATTTTAGGGTGCAGAGTGTAATCAGGATATAGTTTAGGGTGGTAAAGTGTAATTTCTCCTATTTTGGCACTGATTAATAATGGTGTATCATTTTGAGGTTGGCTTAAACCTCATATATTGATTCATCTGAATTATGGGTTTAGGCATTTGTTAGTGAAATTTATGCGTTTTTGGATGACCAAAACTCTTGGGAGTGTGATAAGATGTAAAAATAAATAATTAAATAAAATTAACACACCCATAACTACATCTCATCACACTCCTATAAGTTTGGTGATTGGAAAATGCAATAATTTCACTTATAAATGCATAAACCTTGAATTAAGATGAAACAATTTTTTTTTATATAACAAAAAATCCTCTGAGCACGCACATAACGTGTGCAAACAAGCTAGCATCACTTATGACCTATCTAAACATTTGAAGCTAAGCATGCATAGTGTTCCTTCAAATTTGGTGAACAATTCACATGTTAGTGGTCCTTTAAATTTGGTGCACTAATTTTGTTATTCTTTTTCAACTTTCATTTTGTTGATACATTAATAGAACAGAGAAAGTTAGTTATTGCCTTTACGCAATTTCAAAATTACACTTATTAAACCAATATGCTCAAATCAATGTGTATCAATGTATCTCTATATATTAAGAGGATTCAGAAAGTTATCATTATCTAAATTGTTAAAAATACCCCTAATCTAATTAGATTGTCTTTATTACTAAAAAAAGGTGAAACTACAATATTAGTCCCTCAAGTTTACCTTGCGAGTGCAATTGGTCCCTTAAGTTTCAAATGAGTATAATTGGTCCCTCAAGTTTTCAAAATGAGCGATATAAGTCATTTTGTTAACTTCTGTTAGTGATGTTGCTTATGAGGCCAATGGAATAATGACCTGGCATTTTTTTAATGATGTGTCATTTCTTTTTATTAAAAAAATTAAATTTACACGTAAGAAACAAAGAAGACCCATTTCAAATTCAATCCTAATCCTAACCCGGTTCAAAATCAAAACTCATTTTGCAATTTGCAATTTGCAATTTGCAATCTGATGTGAGGTTCACAAACCCACGAGAAAGAGGGATTGAACAAACCCAAGCCTAGCCGCCGCCCTCTGTTAGAGACAGTGGTCTCTTCCATCACACCATGCTTTCTTCTCCAAGCAACAGCCATTGCCATGGTGACCTCACTCCTCCTCCCATCTCAAGTATTACACTTCCTATGGTTGTGCAACCCAATTTCATTTTAGATTTGGTACCTTACCTCACCTTTGATTAGGTCCATGTAAGAAATTTTTTTTTTTTGTCTCTATATGTTGTTAGATTGTGAATATGAAATTCAATGGTAGGAGAAACAGATTTGGTTCTGATGGATGAATCTAATTTTCAGAAAAGATAAAATAAAATGCCCAATTTCAATTTCAACGTAAATTTCTCTGGTCTCCAATTTGTAGGGGAACAATAAAGAAAGGAGACCTCCATATGAACCTTTTGATTAACCAAATTGCAGGGCATGAAATGATTTTAACATGAATATATCAAGTGATTTAATGAAATGAGTTTTCTCCTTTTGGCATACCTTTAGGTGTTTACAAGAACAAGGAAACCATTTTTTTGTACTGACATGAAGGGTGATTTGATATTTAATACTATGCCTGAATGAAAATTAAAAGTTGCATTCCAAATTTTTAAGCACTTACTGATATTTTTTTTTTATGCTTATTATTCGTATACTCACCTTATTGGTAGTGGGGTGAGAGACTCATGGATCACAAGAAATTCATGGATCAAAAGGCATTGTTGCTAATCTTCACACTTAGACACTGATTATCCTATTATACTACTTCTATCACTTCTAAATATGTATTGAAATTTTAGAATAACTTCCTTGCTCTTGTTGTAGGGATGGACAACTTTGACTTTACAATCGCCCTTTACTATTGGGGGGGGGGGGGGGGGGAATTAGGAATAATCCATACAGATACGAAGGAAGGGAGGTAAAGATATATGAAGAAAATAATTCTGATGAAATTTCACTTGTTGAGATATGGCTGCTACAAGTGAGACATCCAGAAGAATTACAAAGTTCTATAAGAATGCACAAATGCGTAAGTGAACGAAATTTCTTTTGGATAAGTGTGCAAAAGTGAAGGTGCTTTGTAGAGATAATTGTGAATGCTTAGATATTTTGAAACAAATCTAGGGAATTTAAACATGTGGAACAGTGGAATTTAATATGATGCTTATTAGAAACTTTTATGCAATTGGCTAGTCTCTTGTTCACCATGATTTCTTTGTCTTGTAACCTTCGGCTAGATATTTACTAGTCATTAATGCTTATCTAATTTTATCAGTGGGTATGTAACTAACATGAAATGTGGACCCTATCTGGTGTGCATCAGATATGTAGTGGCTTCATCAAAACCTTCTAAAAGCTGATGTTACAATATGTATATATGACTTTCAGAGTGACTATAACTCTACATGACTTTTAGAGAGATTTTTATTCATTTCCATATTGTCTATGATGATGAAGAACTTTTAACAATCATGATGGCATCTCTATTGAATTAAGCTTCAATAAGTTTCTCATTCCATGAATTGCTAATTCCAAATGCCATATGTATTAATGGTACACGTATGCCTATGATAACAAATTGAAGCTGGAGTTAATTCAAGATGTTGAAAAATGGTCCATTATCAGTTTACTTGAGATTATGATGCTCAACTCTTACTATGTCTACTGTATATCTGAAACTGTCTGAGCTAGAGAAACATCTGATAAGCTTGAACCCTAGTGACAAGAATGCAGTCAAAACAGAAATTGAAGTTACTTCATATATCAACTCTATATCAAGAACATTATATAATTTGTGTTTCAGTTTGTCGCCTCACACTTTTCCATTTACAATAAGAATCTTTTTACATAGTATAATAAAATTATTTTGCTATTGCTTTATATATTGAACTCTGGAGTTAGAGAAGGACCAAAATGATCCTTGAAAAAAAAATTCAAGTAAACAATATTTAATTGCTTTGAGATGGACCAAATAAAATAAATATTATTACATATTTTGAAAATCTAGCCATTAAATTGTATGTTTTTTACGCTCTTAATACACATGTCAAATTTTGTATCAATCAAATGTTATTTACTATATGATACATATGCTTATATTTAATGCATGATTTTAAACTACAAAAATTAGCAATTTAAATAATTTATTGATGACATAGCTATTGATCTTTAATTTTCTATAAATTTTGCAAGCATGGAGGATATAAGAAGAAGATGTAATCCAATGGTAGATTTGTCAAAATTCACCTCCATTTAAAAGATATTAAGTAAGGTTGTGGTCCAAGGCTACAACCAATTTTGTAACTAAATTTTGAACTTTGTCCCAAAAAGAATCAATTTAAGGCCCAATTAGTCTAAAATGGACTAAAGGGGGACCAAAATTGACCAAATGGACCAAATTAAACCAAGTGGAACAAATTGGACTAAAATAGACCTAATTGGACGGAATTGAACAAAATGGGGTAGAACACTTGAATAGTTGAATGTGCTAGCAAAATAACATTGTTTGGTTGGATAACGATTAACGACATCAAAGTTGATGAATTCCAAGGCTTTGGAGATGTTCACAGAAACTAGTGTTGATTGAATTGGTCCTTTTCTTCAAATTTGGTAAACTATTCTTTTATATATATATATGAGATCTACTAAATTATTATTACACGAGAAGTTTATAAAAAAGAGCTGTCAATAAATCAAATTATTTATGAACAATTTGGGCTTAACTTGCAAAAAAAACTTGTAATTTATATTTGTTTATTTAGCAAATGAGTCAACTTCAAATCTAAGTTTAAGCTCGAACCCATATATATATACACACACAAATAGGTATAACTTGAACTCATATACATACATACACTAGTTGGTAACTTGTATAATGCATAGAAAGTTTAATATAAAATGATCTTTTCTCTCTTTTATTTTTTGTCAAAATATGCAATTTGATAATTATGATAGTTATTAATAGGAATTGATTATAATTGTGTTTGTATATGGAATTATATATTTTAGTTTATAATTGTGTTTGAATATGAAACTATATATTTTATCATTTAAAGAAAATATGATGTGCCAAGATTCTAAGGTGGGTTTGAATATAGAATAGAATTTTAATTCATTTAAAAATAATAATAATAACATGTAAAATTGTAAGGTTCCAAAAACTTATGTAGCACAATATCATAAGGTCAACCAATAATCATATAGACAGTTGCTTGTGCAAGGCACGAGAAAGTTTAACAAAAGATGATTTTTTCTATCTTTTATCTTTTTCGTGTAAAGATGAAATTTGTTAAGTACAGTAATTATTAATAAAATTTTATTACGATTGAGACAGTATGTGAAACAATCTATTCTACAATTTAATGAAAAATATGATTTAACAAGATCTAATGAAGAGTTTTAAAAATTTAAATTCATATACATCTCTAAGCATAAGAATTGCATAATAAGAAGCGGATGCCATAGGTTGAAACTATCTCAAAAAAAAAAAAAAACCTCCACACAAAAATATTAATTGCTAACTCCTTTAATATTATGCAATTATTATCTCTAAGAATAAAAAAAAATTATAAAAAAAAAAAAAAAACCTCCACACAAAAATATTAATTGCTAACTCCTTTAATATTATGCAATTATTATCTCTAAGAATAATAGTTGCATAATCAACTCCACAAAAAAATATTAATTGCAAACCACACAAAAATATTAATTGCGCTCTCTTGTAATATAAAGAAAATTTATTATCATCATTTAATGAAGAGAGGGTCAATCATTATTTAATAGGTCATAAAGAGTCTCAAATTAGATAGAAATGTGAGCATTGAACAAGATGGTGCTAACCACTCAAAAATTGGTATGGTCGACCTTTGTGATTGTCCTCGCTTTCCCTATTGAAGCTAGAAGGCTTTCAACATATGGAGAAAAGGTTTCTTCCAACTTAGTGCAAGTTGAAAAATGGAAAATACCTCTTTTTGAGAGGGTGAAATTTGGACTGTTGGCAAAAGGTCATGTTCCTCCATCTGTGCCTAACGAGCCCCCTTCTCTGTTTGTTCCATCAAAGTTTGAGAATATAGATTTTGGAATGAACAATTTTGAGATGCTGCCAAAAAATGGTCATGTTCCTCCATTTGGACCTAGCAAGGGAACGTCTAACCCTCCTCCACCTCCTCTTGGTTTGCCCAAAAATGGCCACTATCCTCCATCTAGGTCTAGCAAGGGAACGTTTGATCCTTCTCCTCCTCCTCCTCATGGTTTGCCCAATAATAGCCACTATCCTCCATTTGGGCCTAGCAAGGGAACCTCTGACCCTCCTCCACCTCCTCATGGTTTGCCAAAAAATGGCCACTACCCTCCATCTGGGCCTAGTAAGGGAACGTCTGACCCTCCTCCTCCTCCTCTTCATGGTTTGCCCAATAATGGCCAATATCCTCCATTTAGGCCTAGCAAGGGAACATCTAGCCCTCCTCCTCCTCTTCCTCATGGTTTACCCAAAAATGACCACTATCCTCTATCTAGGCCTAACAAGGGAACGTTTGATCCTCCTCCTCCTCCTCATGGTTTGCCCAATAATGGCCACTATCCTCCATCTGGGCCTAGCAAGGGAACCTCTGACCCTCCTCCACCTCCTCATGGTTTGCCAAAAAATGGCCACTACCCTCCATTTGGGCCTAGCAAGGGTACGTTTGACGTCCCTCCTCCTCCTCATGGTTTGCCCAATAATGGCCACTATCCTCCATCTGGGCCTAACAAGGGAATGTCCGACCCTCCTCCTTCTCCTCCTCATGCTTTGCCCAATAATGGCTACTATCCTCTATGTGGGCCTATTAAGGGAACGCCTGACCCTCCTCCCCCTCCTCATGGTTTTATCCCAATTAAGGACAAAGAATGTTGGATCTCTAAGAACTAAGCCTTTTATCTGTCCACAAAATAACTATTACCCAAATGTCACCTCTTTCTCAAACTCTACATTCTTAGCACATACCATTATTTCTATGGTCTAATGAATTATAAACCTTATTCTTAGTATTTGCTCTCAAACTCTACATTCTTAGCACATACCATTATTTCTATGGTCTAATGAATTATAAACCTTATTCTTAGTATTTGCTCTCTCTCTCTCTCTCTCTCTCTCTCTCTCTCTCTCTCTCTCTCTCTCTCTCTCTCTCTCTCTCTCTCTCTCTCTCTCATAAATTCACAGTATATTGCATCAAAGTAGTCAATACCATACCAAAGGCCATAGTAGTTAAAGAAATGAAATATTTTGGTACGAAAATTGTACTTTACCACCCTAAACTATACCCTATATTATACTTTGCACCATAAACATTTCAAATGCACGTTTTGCACCCTAAGCTATGACCCTTGTTACACTTTGTACCACAACATTAAGTTTGTTGTCAACTTGGATAGAAATTCAAAGTTTAGGGTGTAAAGTGTAATTAGAAGTATAATTTAGGATAGTAAAGTGTAATTTATCATTTGTTTTTAAAGGATTGGGAAGATGGGCAGCGGCAATGGATGATTGACGATCGTGTGGCTTGATGAGAATGAGCAAAAGAATTCGGACTGTAATATGAGAGGAAGAACTCAAGAGGGAGAGGGAAGCTGAGAGTGAGAGAGGCGTTGGTGTGCTCAGTGAGAGGAGAGAGAAAAAAAGAGCAAAAATGAGGTTTTTATTATACTGTACATATAATATTATTTTAAGGGATAAACAGGCTACAGTGCCCGTGTAAATTTACACGGGTATTGTAGCTCGTTGAAAATTATAGATGGATTTACATGATTTTAAATGGATTGATGTAGTGTGTTTTTTGCTTCAAAATGTGTAAAAATGGTCAAAATGTATATTTTACACATTTATACACAATTATCCAAGAACTGATGTGAATGCTCTAAGATTTCTCTTCCTGTGTTTTCTTTTTTTGGGGGAGCGCGCGGGGGGGGGGGGGGAACATTTCTTTTAGTTTCGTATTGTACCTTTCAGTTTCTCTTTCAATTTCAAGTTTTTGCTAATGTAATTAGATTTCTTGCTAATGGGGTAAACCAATTAATATGATTAGTAAAAAAAAATGTTTTTAAAGTCCACATTGCACGTAGCCGATGTAAACATGCATATTTTCAAATTTAAACTAAAAAACTTAAATCGTATCATTTATTTATTTATTTTTAAATCCAATTGAAGAATAATGCCAAATGCCTAGCTAAATGACACAGTTGAATTAGAGTTTGTTTATGATTTTCATTTAAGTTTGACTATTCTAATTCATTTTTATATTATTTTAATTTGTTTATTTGTGTCCCATTTTTTTTTTAAGTTTATTTGTGATATTCAA
This sequence comes from Quercus lobata, assembly GCF_001633185.2. Lineage (NCBI taxonomy): Eukaryota > Viridiplantae > Streptophyta > Magnoliopsida > Fagales > Fagaceae > Quercus > Quercus lobata. The sequence continues at coordinate 8,713,512 of NC_044905.1, read as the reverse complement.
AAGGTTGGATTCTTTGCAAGAACTTGATGTAAAATGCACACGGCTGAGGACTTTGTGATGTTGAAGCTGTGTATTGGTGGTATATAAAAGATGAATAATACTATAGCCACAAATTATTTTACAACATTTTTATAAATAGTTGATGTAGGTAATTTTTACTAGTTCTTATCTGAGCTTACTACTAATATCATTTTTTTGCTTACCAATAACCACTCACCATATATATCAGCAGTTTGTAAAAATTATTGTAAAATAGTTTGTAACTCTAAAATTTTCCATCAAAGATCGACATCGATCAGTTTTTCATTATAATACATTCACATGGAGGAGGGAGACACGGACACTTTCAATTAATACTCCTTTGTGTGTTTGAAGCTCTATTATTTACGTGAACTTTATCCATGTCATATAGGTATGGGTAAGTTCTTATTTTTATTTTTATTTTTTTTTTTGAGGTAAATAGGTAGAAATTTTTATTTAGTAAAACATTGTAAGTACAAGGGAAGTATATGCCCTGTTTCAACAACCGAGAAACAGGGGATAACAGGAAACATAATAAAAAAACTCCACTATTGCTACAAAGCAGTCAGCCCTTCATAGGCTTCACTGTTGACTCTCGGCCTCTCTGTTCTGCTGCTGTGCCTGCATAAATCTCTGATATTCTTGCAAGAATCCGGTAGCCCCCCTCAGTATGTCTCTTGGATGGAGTTGGATCCGTTCAAAGTAATACTTGTTTCTTGCGTTCCAGATTGCCCACGCTATGACTGCCCACTTCTCCACATCATGCTCTTCTAATTTACTCACCATCCTTTGGAGAAGCATAAAGAAATCACCTTCTGTATTGGGGCATTTCTGAATTCTTCCACTACAAAGAGCCCATACGTTCCTTGCTAGGGGGCATTCCCACAAAAGATGTCCAACTGATTTAGGTTTCTGGCAGCACATACCACACATGGGGTCTACCTGCACTCTTCTTCTGTTTAAGTTCTCTCTGGTTGGCAATATATTTGAGCATGCCCTCCAGAGGAACATACGAACCTTTGGTGGCACGTTCAACCGCCACACCTTCCTCCAAATTGCTCCGTCTCTTCTGGTTGCTGAGTGCTCACCCCGAACAATGTCCCTCATCCGTATAGCTAGCTTATAGGCAGACTTCACCGAGAAAGCACCTTATTTTGTCTCCTTCCATATCAGGGTGTCTCGGCTTCCATCTTGTGGCAGTGCAGTATCCAGAATCTCCATTCTTGTCCTGTGTGCAAAGAGGTTGAAAACTTTCTCCCTATCCCATTGTTTCGTATGCTCGTCTATCAGGTCCTTAACCATCATCCCCTGCTTTTGTTCACCCAGAAAAACCGGTTCATGAGAGAGCCAGTTGTGTGTACTGACACCGATAGTTCGACCATCTCCCACCTTCCACTTGGACCCTCTCCGTATGATGTTTCTTGCCGCAAGTAAGCTTCTCCATACATAGGATGGATTATTTCCCAACTCAGCATCCATAAAAGAGCAGTTTGGGAAATACCTTGATTTGTACACCCGATAGAACAGTGAGTGTGTGTTATGGATAAGTCGCCATGCTTGTTTTGCTAGCAAGGCTAAATTGAAAGCTTGTATGTCTCGAAACCCCATCCCTCCGCTTGCTTTTGGGCTGCACAGCTTTTCCCAATTGATCCAATGAATTTTCTTTTCATCCTTCGTCTGGCCCCACCAATATTTAGCTATTGTAGAGTTTAGAGTGTCACATAAGGCATTTGGGATTTTGAAAATTCTCAAGGTGTATGTGGGGATGGCTTGGGCCACCGTTTTGATGAGTATCTCCCTTCCGGCCTTTGAAATAAATTTCTCCTTCCACCCCATCACTTTCTTTGTAATTTTCTCTTGTAAGCCTTTGAAAGTGTTGACCTTTGATCTTCCACCGGTCATGGGCAAGCCTAGGTATGGTTCACAATCTTCCATAATTCTGCCCCCTAATAGTGCCTGTATTTCTGCCTTAACTGAATCCCTTTTATTTCTGCTAAAGAAGATGGAAGTTTTGTGCCTATTTATAGCTTGTCCTGAAGCAGCTGCATACCTCCCAAGAATATCTAGAAGGTGTTGCCCCTCCTCCATTGTGGCTTGGCAAAAAATAAAGCTATCATCTGCAAACAACAAGTGAGAGATGCATACTCCATTTTTACAAGATAAAATCCCATGTAGGTGTTTTGTCTCCACAGCCTTTCGTATAAGGGAAGAAAGGCCCTCCGTACATAGTAAAAATAGATAGGGAGATAGTGGGTCTCCTTGTTTTAAGCCCCTTGAAGGTGAGATATACCCCTTTGGTTCTCCATTAATGAGCACCGAATATGTTGCTGTATGAACCGTCTCCATAGCCAATTGCACCCACCTTCCATCAAACCCCAATTTTAGCATGATTTGCCGGAGGAAAGACCACTCGACCCGGTCATAGGCTTTGCTGATATCCAGTTGGATTGCCATCTGCCCTTTCTTTCCTGTTCTTTTATTCCTCATCCTGTGTAACACCTCAAAAGCTACAGTTGTATTATCAGTTATCAATCGGTTTGGAACAAAAGCACTTTGTGAATCCGATATTACATTGGGCAGAATTAATTTCAAGCGATTTGCTATCACTTTAGAGACAATTCTGGATACAACATTTCCTAGACTAATAGGCCGGTAATCAGATATATTTTTTGGCTCATTTATTTTTGGAATAAGGACAATGTGTGTGTAGTTCATCTTATGCAGAAAATGGCCTGAATGTAGAACAGATAAAATAGCACTCGTGACATCATCACCTACTACATGCCAGAATTTTTGGAAAAAGAAAGGAGACATACCATCGGGACCTGGAGACTTGAGGGGTGCATGCTGAACAAAGCCTTTCTAACCTCTTCTGGTGTGTAGGGCTGAAGGAGTGCATGTTTCATATCTGGATGGACCACCTTATCCACCGAGTCCAAGACCGACTCCAAATTTGTTGGGTTTGATGTTGTGAATAAATTCTGAAAATAATTTTCAGCCAATCTGGCTATGTCAGCATCCGATGTACACCATTGTTCATGCTCATCAAGGAAACCATGGATATGGTTCTTTCTTCTTCGTTGGCTGGCTCTCTGATGAAAGTATCTTGTATTTTTGTCTCCTGCAGGTAGCCAAATAGCCCTAGATCGCTGCCTCCAAAACAATTCATCTTTTAAGAGCAAACAATTAATCTCATCCCGAACTTTGTGAATCTGGTCTTGGTTTTCGGCTAGGTTCATAGAGGTTAGTGCTTCCAATTCTGTGTACTTCGATTCAATTTGCTCCTTAGAATTGCCTAAAGTTCGGCTCCACCTCACCAAGGCCATGCGGCAAGCTTTTATTTTTTCAAATAATAGGTACATGGGGCTACCCGTGAGGTTCACTCCCTCCCATACCTCACGGATCACCTCCTCACAAGCTGGATCCGAAGCCCACCTTTCTTCAAACCTCTTTGGCTTTCGCCTTCTACTTGTAACCTGTGTGACTTCCTGTGTTTTAAGTAAGATTGGCTCGTGATCAGAGTATGCCGCATGAAGATGATGCACTCTTGCAAAAGGATAAATCTCCCTCCATTCAGTGTTTGCACATGCCCGGTCCAACCTCTCTTGAACAAAAGCCCTTCCCGGTCTCCCATTCCTCCAGGTAAATATGTTCCCAATGAACCCAAGATCACTCAACCCACAATGTAATAGTGCTTGGCGAAAATCCTCCATCGGTCTGTGTGGTCGTGGGAGGCATCCTTGCTTTTCTTCTGATGACAATATCTCATTGTAGTCACCTACACACAGCCACGGCATGGAGTCTCTAGAGTGCAGATGCCTCAATAGTTCCCAAGACTCATGTTTTCGATGTGCCTCCGATCTTCCATAGAAACCTGTTATTCTCCAAGGTGTAGGTTGATTATTCATGATTCGGGCGTCTATATGATTCAAAGAAAAAGTTTGCACGTGTAAATCAACACCTGCCTTCCACATCATTGCGAGTCCACCCGCTCTATGAACACATGGGACTGCTAGCATAGAAGCATAGTGTAAATCTGCTTGAATAAGTTTCATCTCATCAACTGTCTGTTTTGTCTCCATAAGAAATAAAATATCGGGAGCCTTTTCTCTCACCAAATGAGAGAGTACAGTTCCTGTACGGAGGTTCCCAAGCCCCCGGCAGTTCCAGCTGAGGACGATCATTGTGCTCGGCGGGGCTGAATTTCAGCCTCCACCGTTTTGCTTTCAACATTTTTTGCCGCTGCCCTTGATTTTTTCCTTGCCCCATCCTGTGCTTCCCCCTCATGAGATCTTTTCTTCCCTGTTTCTATTGTTCCCGTGGGTGGTGTAGTGTTTGTTGAGTCAACCCTAGGAATTTTAGTCCACTTAGGAGTCTTTGGCCGTGGGGCTTGAAGTGTAGCACATGGTGTCCCCTCAGAAACGTGTGGAACTAGGGTTTCACTTTGAGAATTAATTCCTGAGTTTCCCATATTGCCCACGTACATTATTGGAATGTTTATAAACTCCTCCGCATTCACTCCCACGTTTTTCTCCTTCCTATTTATTTCCTTGCCGTTTGGAAACTCTTTATCCGGGTTTCCTTCTGTCATAACTCCTGGAATTATTTCCTCCATAAAATCCTGAGTAATATTCACCATAACTGTTTGTTTGACCTTGCCATGACTGTTTTGTGCAGTGAATTCCTTTATTGAGTCTGTTACCCCTTCATTAATGTCCCTAGCCATGCTTGTAACGGACCCAATAGGATCTACAACCGGTGACTCAGTCGTCCGTGGAGGTTGGTGGTCTGTTGGCTGTCAGCGTGGTGGGCTTGGTGCCTCCTTTCGTGACTGCTTTCTCTGCCTTCGAAACCCAGCCCGTAGCCAATCTCCATAGGGCAGCTCTTCACCCTCTCTGCCAATGGACGTTGAACACACCCTTGCTTCATGCCCCAACAGACCGCACCGAAAACATAATCCCAGCAGCCTTTCATATTGAAAGGCCACCCACACCGTATCTCCCTCCGGGCTAAGGACTGGCGCCCCACGGCGAATCGGTTTGTCCAGCGGCATGTCGACTCTGATACGTAGGAACTTAGCTTGGTCTGCTGCCATGGCTTTGCAGTCTACCTCGATGACTCTCCCAACTCCCCTTCCAATGTCTCTCCCCGCTTCCTCATTGATCAAGTCGAAAGGCAACCCCCACACTTGCACCCAAATGGGAAGTGTTTCAAAACTCACCGAGAAGGCAGTCATTCCCTTTTCCCACCGTCGCAACAGTAGGATGTGATTTTCGAAACTCCAGGGTCCGTTATTCAGAACCCACTTCAGTTGGCTCTCCATCACAAACTTAAATTGGAACAGCCCATCCCCCACCTCTGTAATCGTCATGTCCTTCCCCATCTTCCATACTGTCCTGAGAAGGTTTTTTGCAGCTCTGAAATTTATGTTTTTAGTCGTATGGAATCTTCCCACTAGACTAAGTGAACAGTCCTCTAATGTTTTCTCCCGATTTTCTGCACGTACTGTAATCACCTCGCCTTCATCTGCTGTCAACTTAATCTTTTGTAAACGTGCAATAAACTCCGAGTCCATGTTGAGAAAAGACAAAGTAAGAAAAGGTGATGAAAGACAACGCCTACACCTAGCAGTGGAGGAGAGTTTAGTGTCTGTGGCCCACACTGTAGGATAGGAAGAAGAAAGTCTCACTCTACGTGAGAAAGAAAGCTCCTACCAAGAGGAGAAGAAAAAGTTATTATTTTACTTCCCTACTCTCTAAATAGTCAAGTGGGTAAGTTTTTAATAAATTACAACTTATTTATGTCTCTAGAAGCCAATATTTGTTTTTTTTTTTATTCGACAAAGTTTGTCTACAAACTTAGTTATAGCAAATGACTACAACTTCACTCAATATCATTTTATTAGATTTAAATCTTAACAAATACACCATTGGATTAAATTTTCTTCTTATATTCTCCATGAATGAAAAATTTGTAAATAATTAGATCAATAATTATGTCATCAATTAAATGTTAAAAGTTTAAGTTTTTGTAGTATAAAATCATGCATAAAAGATAAGTTTATGGATCAAATAGTAAATAACATTCGATTGACATGAAATTTAGTATGCATGTTAAGAACATAAAGAACACGCAATCAAATAGTTAGATTTTCAAAATATATAATTATATTAATTTTTTTAGTGGAAATTGTAATTATTGGTTACAACTTATAGACAAACTTTGTCCTTTTTAATTTTTCTTTATATATAAAAGAGGTTATTGATGTTCATTTTTATTTTACTTTGAGTTAAATCTCATCACACTCCTAGAGATTTTGATGGTCGGCAAACTCATAAATTACACAACAAACATACAAACCTAAATGGAGATATATGAACAATTTTGACAATAAAAAAAAAATTTTTTAAAAATCTTCTAAGTATATTTGAACCATGCAGCAACAACATTATTTGTATGAAATTGTTTCCAATTAAAAAAAAAAAAAGTATTTTTAAATCTTGATAGAATAGATTTTTCATTTTGCAACTACTTACATTTTCATGGTATGGCAATATATCTATTCATCTCTTGGATATAAGTTTTAGATAATTTATTTTGTACAGTATTGTTTCCAATTGAAAAAAAAAAGTATATTTCAATCTTGATAGAATAGATTTTTCTTTTTGCAGTGAATTATATTTTCATGGTATGACAATATATATTTCTATGCATTTCTTGGATATAAGTTTTAGATTTTTTTTTTTAAAATTTTTCTGTGTAAGTAGTGTGATTGTCATAGGAACCTTTTTATTACTTTAATTTGAAGGAATTGGATGATACATATTTTTTAGTTAGTTCCCTATAATTACATAAGTTCGAAGGAATTGAATGATGCATATTTTTTTTTTAATATATTTTTTTTAATATTTTGGATCCATAAGAGCCAACCCCCAAATTTAAACCTCATCTCTTCTCACTTTCCAATTCCCATACATTTGTATCTCTTCTCCTTTTTCAAACTGAAAAGGTCAAAAAATCAAATTCTTTCACGTTCTATTCACCCTCAAACGTAGCAGTCTTAGTCCATAAGTCTTCTTTTTCTATTTTTACACCACCAAAATTTCGGGAAACTACCCTAAAATTAAACAGTTACAAACTTCTCATTTTTCTAGATTATCTAATAATTTTAAGGTTTTCTCTTTTTTTTTAAGCAAAACTTAAAACAACTAACTTTCGAATTTTTAGCGCATTGAACTTTTCAAAATTTACTAATTACAAACTTTTAAAAGTTAATTTATAAAATAAAAAATAAAAAATAACTTCTCATTTATCATCTATATATATGTACTTATTGTTTAAGAGCCTTCAAAGTTGTGAATACTAAGTTTTGAATTTCCCAAAATACTCTCATATTCAAGTGTTTTCAAAAGTACTTGCCTAAGAGATAGAACCGTGCGCATTGAACAGGATGGTGGTAACCACTCAAAAATTGTTATGGGTGACCTTTGTGATTGTCCTCGCTTTTCCTACTGAGGGTAGAATGCTTTCAACGGATCAAGAAACCAACTCGGTGCGTGTTGAGAATGGAAAAAGGGTTCTTTTTGAGAGGCTGAGTTTTGGGATGCTGCAAAGAGGCCCTGTTCCTCCATCTGGGCCTACCCCAGGCACACCCCTTCCACCCTTTAATCCCTCTGCTTCTGTAGCTAAGCCTGATAGGGCTGCCGCTCCTCCCCCTCCCAGTCCCTCTCATAATACTAATCCCTGAGAGCTAAGCCTTTTATTAGCCCATACCATAACTATTACTTAAATGTCACCTCTTGGCTTCAACTCTACAATGCCCGATGCCTATTCTACTATTTCTATGATGCAATCAATTATAAGCCTTCTTATTCTATTTCTATGTATTTGCAATTTTGCACTCCAAGCACCTACTACTATTTCTATGGTGTAATATCTTAAGTACAAATGCTATTCTAATAATAAATTGCCAAGATTATTATGAATCGGCAAGTTGCCAAGTTGTGGGCCAAGTTGTCTTTTGCCAGCTACCTCAATTTTTCCTTCTCTCGTTTTGTTAGTCTAGAATGCAAGAAATCTTTTACAAGATTATGAATCTTGCAATGGCTAGAGGCAAATAATTAGTGTCTTCTTTATACTTCAAAAGGTACATAATTCAGGCCTATGTCAATAGTAGGTTTAATAACAAGGAGAGTAGATTCGGTTTCAGCCTAAAGAATAATACCCTGCGAATCATCTGCAGTAATAACATGAATAATATTAGAAAATTTTCAAACCGCTGCCACGAAAAATCCATTATGACAAATCAATGTCAAAAATAAATTTGATGTTTCGTTTCGTCATAATGCGGCTTGCACTGGATTTGTAATATTAGGGAGTAAATATTCCAATTACCTTGTAAGAGCATTCCCATCCGGAAATTCTATTTTATTTTATTTTTACCATCTTAAAAGGCTATTTTATCAATTATACCATAACATTTTACAATATACCCAACATCCCAATATTTATTTTACAATACAACACATTAAAATAATATATTTACACAATAAAATAATATATTTCAAAATATAAATAAAAGCCAGAAATGAGACACGGAGAGAGAGACAAAGATTGAGACGTGAGACAGAGAGTGGGAGGAGAGAAGAGCACAATTCTAAATTTTTTTTAGGATACCAGACCAATACAAGGCCAAATGCTGGGGCCTTTTAGTACTTTAATGCTAAAATTTGCTTACATATGCCATTTGCAAGGCCAATTGTGAATGCTCTAAATGTTGTATAGGATGATTGATTTGAAGCTGTGTATTGTGGTTGTCAAAGATGTATCAACCCAAGTAATCAAGGTCCAAGTCCAGTCATGCTTGGTGTGCAAGCCAAGACATATACTTAAGACCGAATTGGATAATTTCTTACGTCCTTATTTTCAGTAAAATTCCTATGTTACAATAAAAACAATAGAGCAAGACTTAAGTACAGTACTTAGATGTTATTCCTTAAATTCTTCCTTTAAGATCCTGCCATATGGATTTTTTTCTCATATAATAAAAGTGTATTTTTTTAGTTAAGTAGCTACATGGCTGAATCTTAAAAGATGAACCTAAGGAACAACACCTAAGGTATTGTACCTAAATTTTTTCCAAAACAATAAATTATAAGGGGCTTAACTCTACATTAATTATAGCTAATAAACTTGCACTACAAGTATCTGTCTGCTTGCACACCAAGCATAACTGGGCTTGGGCCTTGATTATTTGGGCTAATATATCTATAATAGTGGTAACACAAGTAGATTTTAAGGGTCTGGTTGGAATGGTGGAAAAATGGAAGGAAAAAAAATAGAGAAAAGATAGAAAAGTACGAGGATGAAAAAAAATTAGTTTTCTTTCATATGTGTTTGGTTTGGTGGATAGAAAAATGGATAGATGAAAAGCTCATTTGTTTGGCTGAGAAAAAAAAATTAGAGGATGAAAAATGAAATTGGTATAAATTGTTTCATATACCCTTATTAAAAAATTGTGCTCAATTAAAAAAATAAATAAACAATCAATCAAAAATAAATCCCACCAAGTTTATTGAAACAAAAATCATGACCAATTAAAAATAAGATAAAAGTAAAGAACCAAAAGAAAAAAACCGTGCCCACTTAAAAAAAGAAAAAGAGGCAGCACGTTACAAAGAGATAGAAGACAAAAACAAATAAAGAAAAGGCAAAGATTGACAAAGGCATTTAATATAACTAATGTTAAAGAAGGGGGTTAAATTTGTAAAAGTAATTGGATGAACCAACAGCTAAGTTTTCCACCATATTTTCTCTCTATTTTGAAGAGGCTTATCTTGTGGATCTCAGTTAGCTTAATTGGTAAAATCTCTAATAGTTGAATAAAAGATTTAGGGTTCAATCTCCATCTATATCAAAACTAATTGGTGTCTTAGTCTGATAATAAAGAGCTATTATTAAGAGCGAACGCCATAAATTGAAATTTTCTCCAAAAAAAAAAAAAAAAAAAGAGGATGCTTATTTTTGGTGGGTCAAGGGAGAAAATCCATGGGCCCTACTAAAAATTCTTCCATTTTTCTCTTTTTACTAAACAACTCCAAAACCTAATTTCTCTCATTTCTTTTCTAGCCTTCCTTTTTTTACCTACAACCTTGAGAGAGAGAGAGAGAGAGAGAGAGCAATGATGGAATGATTGATATCTTTGAAAGCCTCTTAAGAATTTTTAGTGCTTTGATGAAAACTTGAACCAAAGCTGAAAACTAACATTTTCCGCCTTGTCGTTAGACAAACGATTGCATTTAATTATACTTATCTATAATGCAATCAGGGATGAGGTGTTTTAAGTTCTTGTATGCTAGTGGTGACAGTATTTGAAGGAGAGAACAAAATAGTGAAATGATTAATGAAACATTCAGTAATGGATTTCCTATCTGATATCAATTGCCCTTCATTGTTCTTTTAAAAGGTCAATGAAATTCTTCTTTTTTCTTATGATGCTTCATAAATGGAAAAAAAAAAATATATATATATATATATATATATATTGTATTTAACTCAGAACTAGTATGAAATGGATTAAACTTGTGATGCACTGGACAAGCTAGGATCGTTTAATATTGCATTATTGCACCTATCTAGCACGTCTGACTAACTACTATCTATAATATTGGGATCGTTTAAGGAAAGAATCACACAATATCCTCCAAACAATCACTCCCATGATACCAAATTGTTGTTTGTCAACCACCAATTTTATAGGAGCCCTTTAAGAAAGCAATCACATGATCTCATCCATTAGTCACTCTCAAGTATAATTGATTGAATTTTTTTACCATTTTTATATATGACATAGAAATCCTTTTCTAGCCTAATCTAAGTGTATATGTGTGTAAAGCTCCTTCTTAGAGACTTTAACCCCAACCCTTGGCCTCTCACCCCACAGAAACTTATACTTGTATGCTTTGTTTGGATTGAGGGGAAGTAGAGAGGAGTAAAGGGGAAGGAGGGAGAATAATTTAATTTACCATGTTTGGATTTTTTTAAGAGAAGATGGAAAGGGATTTGGAGGGGTTCTAACTATTTCTAACCTCTCATTTTTAATTTCCCAAAATTAGAGATATTTGGAGAGAGAGTAGAGGACAGAAATTCTTGACAAAATGAATGAATTACCCAACATATAATTTTATGGAGGTAATAACATGCTATTTGTGAGTGGGTTTTGGATCTAAGGGCTCTTTTTACTTAAATTTTAAAGTTTTAAAGTGTTGCTCACAGCGTGTTTGATAAAGTGTTAGAGTGAGTCTAGATTGTGAACTTGCATAAATTTTTATCTCAATGGTGATTGTAGTGTAGTATGGATTTGTGTTTCTTGCAAATAGACCAATATTACAAGTCCATTTTCAAATAGGGATAAAATTGTCTATTTAAATATATTTAATCATTTCCTCTCTTCACATCTTAATTTTTAAAATATCCAAATAAGAGGAAGGGTTAATTATATCCCCTCCCCCTTACTTAATTTTAAAAACATCCAAACAATGTGGAGAATAGCCATCTGCTCTCCTCCCCCTCCAAACTTAGCAGTAGAGTGACAATCACGCCACCATTCTTATTAAGAAAATGAGACTTAATCACATTATACCTTCATGGAATACAATAATTTCCTCCATTATTTGATTTATTTCTATGTAATGTGAGATTAACCATACGCCCATAAAACATACTCATACAATCAAATATCACAAGTTGACTGACGATAGGTATTGTGTGATCAGGTAATTGATGAGGAGGGTTATATCGTACTTGGCATTTGACACACCAAACGCCACTATTCAAGCCTCATGAGGTGTGTCAAATGTGTCATGCTACAGTATCGTCATAAGTTTGGCACGGTACGAAACATTATCGCACATTTTTTTATTCATTCTCTCTCATCTCTCCGGCAGTCTATTCCTCTCTTTTTTTCTCAAACCCCAATCCTCTTCTCTCTCTCAACCTCTCATCTTTTCTTCTCTCACCCTCACTACTCTTCCATGCCGATCTCTCTCTAGCAATGGTTTTTCTTTTCTTTTTTTTTTCTTTTTTTTCTTTTTTTTGGCTATAGTTTGATGGGTGGGTTGGGCAATGGGTGGTTTTAGATGGTGATGTGTGGGTTCAAATTGTGTTGGCTAGGTTCGATGACGATGATGACAAGGTCAGAGCCAAAGTCGGACTCTTTGAGGAGGCTAGAGTTACTGATGGTTTTGAGGCCGAGGAATTGAGGGGAGCGAGTGGTGTAGAGGTAGCAAAGAGTGTCGGGGAAGAGAGAGAGGATGTGGGGGTGGGAGCTGAGGGAGGTGGCTTGGGATGGAGAGGATGTGGTGGTTGTGTGGTGGTGGCTATTGATTGTTCGCAGCTGTGTGTGGTTGCTGTTGATTGTCTTTGATGAGTTGTTAATATTATTTTAATATGTTGTAAATATTATTATAATGTATAGAATTGAAAAATAAAACATCTGAGAAATGTAATATTGTAAAATGAAAAGGTAGGCTTTTGGTATGTCAAAATGGCATTTTTTATGGAACAGCTAATGGTAATGCTCTTAATTGTTTATGGGTTTGACTCTTTGTCGAGACTAATGTGCATGGAAAAAGATAGCTACTGAGCTAAAAGCTCATACTTACTGTGGAAGGGATGAATCTCTTATCCGAAGAAGGAATTTTCCTCTTTGGAAATGGCGTTGAGCCTTAATCCTCAAGGTTTTACATGTGTAGTAGTGGTGCACTCATCTTTAGGCCAAAGGCTTTTAAGGCATGAGTGGGAGGCGTCTCTCCCCAATGTGAGATTAAGCAAAACCTTGAGGATTAACTCTCAACGTCATTCCCAAATAGGACAATTCCTTCTTGGAGTCAGAGATTCGTCCCTCCCACACTTACTATGCGTGGAACCAAATGAAACAACTGACAAATCTTCTTTTATCAACTTCAATTAGTGCAAGAGTGTTTTCTTTTTCTTTTCTTTTCTCCTCCTCTAAAATATGCACAAAAGATCTTACTACAGTAATTTGTAATTGGAAGATGATGCTTCACATCATATGTAGTTTAGCAACCAATACATCTATACAGGTGAGAAAAAGAGGGGGGAGGGAGGACATTAAAACGGTCTTCGGTAAAGCACATTTTTAGGCTTACCAAGGCCAAATGATTCATCATGCTTTGTAACAAAAGCTACACAATGAATTTTCAGGGTGCGAACATGCATTCACCAGGGAATTATATCAAATTCATGGGGCATGAAATCTTCACTTGGTCTGTAGTATTTATCTGGGGAACACAGGCCTAAGTTGGATACTTGGCTACTGTAAAGGCATGCAAATCTCTCAACCTGAATCATGCAAAACACAAGAAAGAAAAATAAAACTTCGATTATATCCCACAAGCCTTATGTTACCGCCCAGCAATTATGAAAAAGGTTTTACAAAACAATGGTCTAGACAACTGCCAGAAAATGGTACAATTTTACCTGATGCGCGAAGCGTGAGTTTTGATAACCGGTCTTCATGAGTTGTCCCCAGACTTTATGAAACTGTAATTATTCACAAACAAAAGATGTCACCAGAACTGATGCAAAGTCTAATTAATATACTCTGTACCAGAATAATAAAACATAAAGTGAGCGAAAATAATCTCCTGAGAAAAGTTTTCTACCTTTTGGTGACATTCCCGTTGGCTCTGTTGATGAGTTAGTCGGACTTGCTCCCTTTGAGACTATCAAATTAAAAATATATATATATATATTAGTAATAAAAAAAATCTATTAATAATCATTACACAGTGATAATCACCATGGCTACACTCAGCACTTAAATGGCCTAACCTCCAATTCATCTAGCTCTGAAGAAATCTTTTTCTCATCAACATTGACATCTTCAAACCTGAAAAAGGAATGCCAATACTATGTAAAATAGCTACAAAGCTAGTAAGCATGAGATATGACTGTCCACATAGATAATTACTTGAGAGACCACTTCAAACGATGTATTTTGTCTTCAATATGGTCGCGCTGGTTCCTTAACAATCGTAGTTGCTGCACAAAACCAATGTAAATTACAATATGATTCCGATAAATAATAGCACGCTAAGTAGTTTATGTGACAGAACCTTTTTGTCTCCACCTGCTTACCAATCATTTCATAAGCATACTTAATAAACCAATTCACTTGACAATTATAATGAACTGAACTTCTGTTAAAAGTAAGCAAAAGATAAAATTTGCAACAAAAACCTTGCGGGTATCCCTTAATTCCCAAAGAAGTTCAACCTCCCTCTCTAGCTCTGGTACAACAAGCATTGTTCTCCACCCTGTTCACAAGAACACAAATCAACAACCAAACCAATGTACAAGATATAATCAATATCATACTAATCATTTTACAAATAGCCTAAAAGGACCTTGATATAGTATGTTTGAAGCATCATTTAATATAAGATATTCAAGAACTTTGTACAAAGTTAATAAAAGTAATGGTACAAATAATAAGCAAATGAGATTTAATAAAAATAATATCCATGCCATGTAAGGTTTCTCTTGCCGTGTAGAAAAAAAAATCCACGATCCTAGCTTCTTCTTTTTTCAATTATTGAGAGAGAGAGAGAAAGAGTGAGAGAGAGAGATTTGAAAGGGAAAATAAGAACATATTATACCAAGAACCTTTTTGCTGCGTAAAATATCTCCATAGATATGATCCCCAACATAGAGAACCTGCAAAAAAAGTAAAACACATTTGAACTAAGTACCTAGATGTACAAGAATCAAGAGTTAGCAAACAACAGCTTAATAACTGTCCTTAAGGATCAATAACTACTTGGAATGAAATCTATCAGATGTCCAAAGCTAAGGATTGCAATGATCAAATTTTAAAATATCAAAACAGGAACCAGTTTAATAGGTAAGTTTAACATTATTCCTTCTTGCCATCTACGTTCTACAAAACTACAGTTCACCTGTGAACTTGACCCAATTGAGAGTAGTTTGTGCAGATGACCAACACTGCCTCCCTGAAAATTATAAGCTATGATTCAATCTTCATTCAAATCATAAAAGTATACCAACAATTTATTAAAAATAAATAAAAAATCTGGCAGTGAAGTCACATTATTATATCAAAACAGTAGCCAAAGTAGATAGCAATGCACAAGAGAACCTGGAAAACTCTGCACATCTTATTTGGCCCCTTCAATGATAATGTTGGTGAAGAACTTCCCATCTTATTAATAAAAATATAAAATGAATTAACAAAAAGACCAAAATCAAAAAATCAAATGCTAGACAAGAACTGACAACACTGTTATACTGACCTGAGCCATAGGAGAGCCATTATCAGTATTAACCAGCATCCCAGACTCAGGTTCAACTTCAAATAAATTCGCGCGATTGTCCTCATGGAAAAATCCTGGCTTTGCACTGTAAGGATAATTGCCTCTATAAGGTTAGAAGCGGAAATACTAAGCAAATAAACAAAAAGCTGTACATGTAAAATAATATTTTAATAAATCAAAACCAAAGTCCATTGACTTGCTTCATATGACCAATTTCGATAATGAGGAATTTGTTTAGATCCAGTTGAATATTACAGGATACACAGACTTCTTGTTTTAGTTGTAGTTGCTTGCTTTTGATGCAACTTAAAAACATGTTGTAACTTCATTACTAAATAGTGGCTTGACAAACAATATTTATCCAGGTATTGATGACTGTTGCATGCTAGTTATACGGTTGTAAAAACTTAATATTCATTCTCTTATAATAATAAAAACTTAATATTCATTCAAGCCATTACCGGACTAATTCAAAATTGTTACTTAAACCCTAAACTTGACTCCAAACTCAGTGACATGTTTAAGGGATGCAAAGATGTACATTTCAAGGAAGAGATCTTGTGGGCTATCAAAAAATTTAACAAAGAAAAGTAAAAATTGATTGCTAAAGAAATGCTTAAAGAACAATTAAGAAAAAAATAACTGAGATTAAAACAAACTAGAAAAGTGTGTAGTAGTTACAGTTTATAATATACCTGCCAGTGATTACAACATCAAAGTACTGAAGCCAGTCGAAATTGATCGGGTTACTACCATTGATAGTACGGGATTCACATAGAAAATTCATCACAATGTTCGTATAGTCCCACAAACTGCAAGAGATAATCAAGGTTCCTCATCATGTCACTTCAAACAATAAATGAAAATTCTCATACTTATACAAGTATTTTAATTTTGTCTTCTTTACTAAACTTCTTTAACCTCAAGCATAATTCCATTAAAAGACATCTGAAAAGTAAACTAATTCTTGATCGATGTGTGCTCTAGATATAACTATAATATTTGAAAAGGGTTAAGAGAAACAAAATACCTATTTGTCACCAAGAATGTAGCACGACCAGAATCTCTGAGCATTTTCAGCATTGGCACTATTGCGGTATCTTCATTGATATATCTAGTTGGGAATTTACCAAAAAATTAGTGAGAATATATTTAATTAAAAATAGACATAAGCATCTAATAATTTGACTAAACAATTGACATCAGACTGAAAACTCATGAACAACCTTCACTACAGATTAGTATAGTTCCATCCTCACCTTTTAGGATCTTTTGCAACCATTTGCTTTAAAGTTCCATCACGATGGCACAAATCAACTGCAGCTCGCACATCTTTGTACATCCAAGAATAACTGGAAAAACAATTAATAGAACATTGGTATAGCAAAAAAAGTAAATAAGTACATAATAATGAATATAACTAAATAATAAAAGTAGTGGTCTATGCCAGCTCATATCAGTGAACACCACCTGGCAACATTACATTTTAAAATTTTCACATGTAATCCTAGTTGGATGAAGTTCAAAATATTTTCAATTGCACTTTAATTCAAATCTTATAATGACTGTGAATATGTAAGTATATGAAGATATTTGCCACCATATAGTTAGTTATGACAAAAGGCATTAAGGAAGCCAAAACAAACCAAAATGAATAAGAAGAAGAAGCAATGCTCTTACTCAGCACCCGCTGGAACTTTTCCAGGATTATTGTCCCGGTAGTCAACCAGTTGAGCAAACAAGTAGGCTTCAGCTAGTGAAAAAAGGGTATCAATAAGAGCATAGTCAGGCTCGTCAAATGAATCCCGTATCAAAGTATTTCCATAAGTCCCAACTTTTTCTTCCTTTGACAGCTCCTTGAATCCATGGTAGGCTACTTTCACGTACTTATGCCGATCCATCTGCATAAGGCACACACCAATTAATTCAAGTACTATATCCATGAAATCAAACAAAAAAATTACAAATGATACCTAAGCTAAATTAGGCAACAAAACAGGATTGACCTTCAAGATGTTGCCTCTCTTTTTATCAAGTACCAAGCCTCTGACCATGTATTTCCAATCAAATGACCAATCCAGCAACTGCAGAGGATCATTGTTCTTAATAAGCCAACCACATAGTGCAATTGTAAGAGTAAATAAGTAAATTTAATGTAGTAAAAGGTACGAAAGTAAAGAAGTAATGGACACATAACATATCAACATAAGAAAGATTTGCTACATCAATTGAAACACATATTAACTAGGCATCATTTAAACTATTTATTATGCAAAACACTATCAAATTTTGTCATAGAACTGTAAGCATAGATGAGAAAATAGACGAACCTCACGAGGGTATCCCAAATCATTCACCAATTTTTTTATCGTGCCTTCATAAGCAAGGGATTCAAAAGTCTCAGGCTTGTATTGTGCCAAAGTGTAATCCATATCAAACCCAACAGCAACGATGCTCTTCATGTTTAATGATCTGTTGCAAAAGATACGCTTTCCTATTTCAATCTTACGTCCACCTTCAGGAGATGACCATACACATGGTTTCTGACCTTGATCAATGTTTCCCAAATGAAGAAAATTTGATGATTGATCACCAACAACAGTCCCACGACTCTCGTTCATTGGATAACTGGCATGCAATTGGCTTGATCCTGACAGTTTTTAGCAGGGGAAGGGGAGGGAGAATAAAAAAAAAATTAGCTTCTGATGGTGATTGAAAATAATATTAGTATGAAAGTTGGAACAGCTCCTAGGCCAAGTAAGGATCAAATATTCAAACATCATGGATGAGAATAGGGTTAGTAGATACATAATTTTGAGTGTGATCAGACAACTAAAAAACAGAATGACCAAGTTGCTTGTGATAGATTGATCGACGTAAATCAAGACTGCATAATACATATGTCTTTCATATTTACATTGCTTATGACATTATGTCCATATATTTAAAGATGCTGTGCACCAAAATTCCAAAAATAGGCTTCTAACTAAAGCCATATTAACAAATAACGTTTGTACACATCTAGTTTACTGTATCAAAATAGATCCATTTTAGTTATTAAATCCATTCTACATGACAATTTCTCACTTCGAGAGCTATAAAGACAAAATTAGGTTAATCTCATCTAAATCAAATTTCCCACACTTGCAAAGGCCAAGAAATTTAAAAAAATTCCTTCTGATTAATTCTGTATTGGCATGTTCATATGGATACCAACCACCTCATACGAAGAAAACCAATCACATTGTGTGAATACATGATACAGAGTCATACAACAGAACTAATTAATTTAATCCACACTCTCTTTAAGCAGCTGGGTACGTCTGCCTACTTCAATCTAAAGGTGGAAATGAACAGTTCTATATCCTCATTTCGTGTAACTCACTTCTCATCTGAACACATTCTTTTCTTATACAAAGATGATTAGAACATAAAAAAATAAAAAATTATTTTTGCAAAAAACAAAAACCTTGACAATTTTCTCACTCCAAGGGCTATTAAAAAATAACAAAATTAGGTGAATCTCATCTAAATCAAAATGTCCACATAATGCATAGGCATGTTCATATAAATACCAACCGCCACATACAAAGAAAACCAATCACATTCTTTGAATACATGTTCCATAATAGAACCTACCATATTAATTTAATTCTCACTCTCTTTTTAAAATAATTTAATCTATCTACATCCTCATTTCCCAGTCACTCACTCCTTCCTCCTCCTCGTCCGACACATTCTTTTCTTATACAAAGATGATAATAAAAAGAAAACACAAGAAACCAAAATTCTTGAAATTCTTTTTTCCCACAAAGCAAAAACCAAGAAAAAAAAAAAAAACAAACAAACAAACTTGACTGATCTTACCTGTGTTGTCCAATCAAAAAAGCACAAAGTGCACCAAGCTAAGTTCCAACTCTAGGAATAATCCTCCAAGCTAGGCTCCAAGAAACACCAAAAAATCATTTTTTTTTCTCAATTAAACAATCTAAATCAATCCTATAAACCTAATATTCTAAACCAATCCCACCAACATAACTCCAATAATTTTATTTTTCACCCATATTATGAAAAAAGAATCCCAGGAATTAAGAATCCAATTCCACAAGACTTTGAAAACATTGATCATCAAAAACCTCAATAAATAAAAAAGCTTAAACCCTAGCTGGCTATCTGTCTATCTACTACTAACTAATAACTAACTCACCAAACAAAAATTAACGCATTAATTGTGCATAAACAGCCAAACACGCAGCAAAACATACGAATACGAATAGTACAAAAAATACAAGTACGTATTACGAACCTGAGGTGTGAAAACGTTTTCTTTTTCCAGGGGAGAGAGCGGATTTGGAGAGGAATTGAGAGGAGAAAGTGAGGGAGGGAGACGGAGAGGAAGAGAGGAAGGGAGATAGGAAAGAAAGACAAAATGAAACGGAAACGGAAACGGAAACGGGGTTCCTGGGAATTCGCATGGTGGGAATTTATATAGGCATTGTGTTGTTGGGAATGTCGAGGAGGGAGGGGGAAAGACTAGGAATAAAAGAAGAGAGGAATATGATACTGATGGAAAAGATTCGATTGGGATTGGGATTGGGATTGAGAATAAGAATGAGATACTATTTCTATTACTACAACAATAATTACATGAAGAAGAATAATAATAATAATTACAAGGAGTTGGAAAGTCGAACATTTGGTGGGAAAAATGGGAAAGAGGAATTCTTGGGGGATTTAGGATTCGTGTCCAGACTCTGGAATTGGAAAATCCATTTTGACGGAAGGGGAATCAAATTCCAGTACGAGTGTGGGAATATGCGATTCGTTTTCCGGGCTTGGGGTTTTCTTTTCTTTTTTTTAATTAATTAAAAGAAAATTGTTCTCTCAGCGGGAAAACGTTGAAGGACAACTGGGAATTTGGTTTTCTTGGGGGTAATGGATTGCTCTGCCACGTGGGATGGTTTGGAAATTTTTATGAATGGTTCTTCTTCTTTTTTCTGTTGTTATCTTTTCCGGTTTCATGCAAAACAACCAAACAAATTAAAAGACTGGTTAGCGTGTAAAGTAAACTGGCGGGTAAACTAAACGTTTTCGTTTTCTTTAAAAATAATTGGGAGTAAAAAGATTAAGAAATAGAGAATAAAATTTTAATTTATAAATCTTGAGAACTGTTACACTCACTATATTTTCACAACAAATCATAGGTGGTTAGTTATTATTGGTTCTAATTTGAACTTAACATTATTTTTTTTTTTTTTTTTTGCCCTACTAATAACAATATGTAACAATATGTTACTTAGAATTTATTATGGATATAACATTTCTCTTTAAATTTAGGAGGATAATAAATTAAACTTACATTCTAAAAGTAACCAATTAAATTTTATTTCATTTAATAGAATGATGCTATTTTTATAATTTAATATTGGTTGAGGGTTCGAGCCAGGGAGAAGGGGAATGTTGGGTCTCAATTTAAGCCTCAAAGGAGAGGGGTGGAGTGTTTATGTGGTAATATTTCTAATCAAGTTAGAAAAAATAAAATAAAATAAAAAGAAAGAAGAGGATTGAGGGTCAATTTGCAACTTTCTCAAACTGTGATTTAAATTGTTACTTTGAAATTATAATGTTTTTAAATAGTTATAGCTAGGCTCTTAATTTTTTTTTAAAGAAAGAAGATAAGTATTGTTACCTTCTTAAATTTTTTAAGAAGAAGATAAGTATTGTTACCTTCCTATATTATATAATATTTAAAATGTAATTTTTTCAAAAAAGTTTAACTTAGCATATTTAGGCTTCAAACTTTTATATGACGTTTGATACAGAGGAATCCACATTACTCCTAACATCTAGATTCCTAGAAATGTGATTCCTTGCAATCTAAATACCTAGAATGTAGTTATTCTTATGTTTGGTTTCATTGGGAATCTCTTAAGATTCCTAAGAATGTAAGATGATAATGTTTGATTTATTCCCAGAAATCTTAAATAAATTATTTACTTTTCTCATTCTATCCTTAGATTTGAATGTGAACTACAAGTCCTTAAAAAAAAAAAAAAAAACAAATCTTCCTCTAAATAAATAATGAAAAACAAAATATAAACTATTAATTATGACAAATCCATTAAAATTGTAGTCTAACATTTCAAGATGACAAGTACAATACAAAAATAACTTTTTAAATTCTCAAATGCTTTATTCTTAATAATAATTTTTAAAAGAGCTTAATCCATACTAGCAATAATGGAGGGTCCCTTTTAAACCTTTTTTTTTCTACACATGAAACCTAAATAGAACTTTGTTAAAGAATATATCAACAAAGTTGTCTATCCTGTTTATGTTATTCTGACGGGAAAAGATAAAGACAATGGAAAAGATATTGATAATTTGTTTTATATTTTATTTTAATTGCTTAAATGATAAGGAAAAATAGTTAAAATTGTCAATTTATAAAAAATATAATTTCCTTTAAGTTTGGGAATCTAGATACCCACCTGTTTTAAAGGGAATCCACAATCCTAGTAAGAGAGACTTAAAAGGGGAAACAAAATTCCCTTAGTATCTGATTCCCTAATGTGATTTACAACCAAACATGAGAATCTTTAAACATTCTTGGGAATCCTAAAACATTACCTCATACCAAACGCCACATTAAGGCTTAGTTTTTGTTTTAAAATTATCATTATACTTTAAAATGTTCTTAATGTGATTTGATTGATAGAAAATACTAACTTTGTAAATGAAATTCATACCACATCATAAGCAACATGTTATTTAAGTGACATCAGTTCTATGAATTTCATTTGGTAGATTAACGTTTTTATTCATTTGATAATGATAAGGACTTTTTTTTTTTTCCAAAACATTTCAAAGCATAATGACTGATTTGAAATAAAGGTCTTAGGTTTACGACAAAAATATGTAGGAGTATTTTTTAACTAAAAAAATGAGGAATCTAAATAGGAGAAGCCTCTTAAATAATAATATAGATATATATATATATATATATATATATAAAGAGGATTCCCTCTTTCAACTGGACTTTTATGGGTTCAAAAATACCTTCATTAATGATTTAGAAATATGGTCATAAATGTCAAACAACAAATTTCATTTTAAATTCATAAAGAGAATTCCTAAAATTTAGGATTTTTTTTTTCCTTCACATTCAAAAAAGAAATTACAATTATTGTTTATTCCTAAAGTTTATCATTTTTATTTGTTTGAAAAATAAAAAATATATATTTCTAAGTTATAACTTATAATAGATGTAAATTATTAACATTTACTTGAAAAAATAGAAAAATCTCTTAGCACGCGAGTGAGCGTGTGCTCAATAGTTTGTATATATATAAAATTATAAATACATGTGCAATGCGTTGACAATTTAGTGTTTGTGCAATTGCTTTTATCAAATGTAAAATATATATCATGTGGGTTGTGCGAATTTATCTTTATGAACCTACTTTCTATTTTATTAGATGGTGATCCATGTGATATTGGCACCTTTAAATTTTAAAGTGAGGTAGTGTGGTTGAGTAACTCAACCACACTACCTCTTGAGTTGCAATGTTCCTTGATGAAAAATCAACGATTATAGCATGCAATATGCAAAACTTGTATTACAAGATAAGAGAGAAATAAAATGATGATGATAGAATAAAACGTTGCCATTGGTGAGGCTTCTACGTTTCAATCTGTCACTTCAAAGGACCAATTTGATGGGCATGCGTTTCATGATTCTTTAGGTTCCTAAATCCTTTTTTGATACAGGTTCCTAAATCCTAATTAACTTCCTATAAAGTTGTGGAATTTTATATTGTTATTCTTTCTCTATGTAGGCCACTAGTATAGTCTATGAATGACCCAAGCCAAATTAGTGGAAATGATTCTTTTGCGGAGATTAATGAAGTGTCTATTAAAACGATTAACTTATTTTTATTGTTTTATAGCTTATTTTACCTATTCACATGGATCACCATCGCATATAATAAATTTAGTTCTTAAAGATGAATGTGCACAACCCACGTGATATGATAAAAGCAATTGGCCAATTGCACAAATTGTGACACGAATTGTTAAGTAATTTGTTCAACGCATTGCACGTGTGAAATCGCTATTATACTTTAAAATGTTTAAAAAGACGTCCTTACTCCTTATCATTATCAAATGTAAAATAAAAAATAAAAAAAATGTTGATATATCAAATGAAATTCATAAAACAGAGGATGTTCTTTTCCACTAGTGCATTTAATTGCTCTCCTATAAAAATGATCAAATCATCAACTGACTCTTTCACTTAAAATTTGGTAAGTTTAAAATCACAACAAATTTTTCAATTTACTGAAATGATTTTATGTTATTGTTGGTTTACAATAAAGTAATGTTTGTAGTAGTTTCATATGAAAACTATACAGCACTAATCATAATTTATCACTTCAACAGTTGTGAAATATACAGTAATAAAAGAATAATGATGTCATAAAAAAGAGATAATTCAAGGGTGATTTTTTTTTTTTTTTTTGTCATGCTAACGAGTGCCCTTAGGGCACTTGTTAACAATCCATTTTAAAAAAGTTTTAAAATCACTTTTATGAAAAATGAAAAAAGCTGTCAAAACATTAATTTTTTTTTATTTCTTTTTCCATAAAAACTTTCTTTAACTGAATTCTTAACCAGTGCCATAAGGGCACTCATTAGCATTTCTTTTCTTTTTTTCTCATTTTCTACTGCGTGTGGAGTCTGTGAACTTGGACATACTGTGCTTTGATATTGACTGTGCTTCGATATTGAATATTGATTACAAATTTCTTTGTCTAAATGAAGCTCACTTGATGATTTTTGATGTAACTGGGATTTGATGACGCTTTTTTTTTTAATTGTTTTTTTCTTATCCAAACGGAAAGTCCCTTTCCTCAGTATAGACCACAAAATTTAAAAAAAAATAATAATAATAACACACAGACACAAAATTAAAAGGAAAAGAAAAGGAAAAAAGAAAAATAGGTTATAAGTTATAGTAAATAAGGCCCAGTTTGTTTGTTTGTTTTTTAATTTCTGGTCGGCAAGCTCAATTAGAATACTTGGTTTCGGAATGGGCAATGATTTTACAGACTCAAGCCCGGCCCATCTAGTTTTCTATTTGCAATAACTCTCACTCTCTATACTGTCATTAAATCAAATGACTGTTAACATTTTGAGATTTGCGGCTATTGCTCTCCTCGAGATATAATAGAGTTCCAACTTCCAATGGACTTTACGGCTCAAATTAATTTCAGTTAAACAGAGGATTGGAGGAGTCACCTCTATCTACTATATATCATACTCGCAAGGATTCATGTTAACCCAATTCATGTTCTAGCAAAAAGCCATTTCTTGACTCAGGAACTGCATCTCTTCGAGTACCACAAATGTATGGTACATAGCTAAGAGTAGCGTCACCCTTATACTCAACTATTGTCATTGGCTATCTATAAATATATATATATATATATATATTTGTCATTGTTGTTATATATCTGCATGTGTTGCAGCATGGAGGAGTGCATGAAGGTTGGGCAATGGGGAGGTAACGCGGGAAGCTACTGGAGCTTCAAGGCGAATAAAGGTGGGATCAGTGAGATAATAATTACTCATGGAGGAGCCATCGATTCAATTCCATTCAAAAGTGAAGATGAAGATGGTGCATTCGAGTATTCTGATATGTATGGTGGCAATGATGGCAATCGAACTGACAAGGTACATACGGATACTGCCCTTATAAAATTATTAACTCAGTTACAATCATGCATTTTAAATGAATGATACGTCAAATGAAGCTCTCTTTTTTGTGTATGTGAATTTATACGCAGATATTGCTCGACTGGCCTAGAGAGTATTTGACATCAATTACCGGTACAACTGGGATTGTTGGGAATCATACTGTAATCAAATCACTACGTTTTTATTCAAATAGGACCAAGTATGGACCTTATGGACATGAGATAGGTGAATCATTCTCCTTCCTGATGGAGGGTGGCGTAATTGTTGGATTCCATGGTCGCTCGGGTGCTTTGCTTGACGCCATTGGTGTCTATGTAAAAACTTTTATACCATCTTGTGCTTTGAGCCCAGGCTTCACAATGCACCAAAAGGTTTGGTCGTTTTAGCTTCTCAAACTCTATGTTTTATCCTAATAGGAAAAGTTAATGGATACTTGGCATTGGTTTAGGAAGTATTTTTAGAATCTTTTTGTTGGAAAAGAAAAAGGGAATTGATAATTGTAGAAGCTTTTTATATTAAAACTTTTCTTAAATAGTTCGATAACAAATGCCTTAAGGAGACACATTAACATAACCTTATTCTAATTTACTTGAGGACTCACTAAACAATGTTTATTCGTGACATTTGTTGTTCTTGTTTAATAGTTGGACAATAAGATGAACGTGGTTGTACCACGAGGACCAGGGCCTTGGGGTGGTCATGGTGGGAAGCAATGGGATGATGGAGTTTTTTCTGCAATCCGTGAATTGCACTTGCATGTTGGAGATTCAGTGATTCATGCAATACATGTGTTGTATGAAAACAGAGACGGGAAGCTTGTTTGGTCGCAAAAACATGGTGGATCTGGCGGTGATAAAATTCATAGGGTAAATAAATAAATAAATTATTATTATTATTATTCAATTTAGTAAAAAATTGGATTTTTTAATCTTTTGGTTCTGAAATTTATCAAATTAATTTGTTTTTGTAATTAATTAAAAGTATGGTGTATGATTTTGACTTTTTGAGAGTAGTGTGTAATCATTATACAAAAAGTTACAATACCATGTTACTTTGATTTGTCAATTGAGCTTTAGAACATTCAATAAAATTTTAATTTTCCAAATGAAAATTAGGTAAGCTAAATTATATTTTTTTGTCCCTGAAATTTTGGGTAAGTTTGGTTTTGGTCTTTAAATTTTAAATAGTTTGAATTTTCAGTCTTTTCACTTTTATAATTGGAATAATCTTATCCTTCCAGGGTCCATTTACGAGGTTGATTTGATTTGGTTTCTTTAAAATATGAGATGAGTTTGAGTGGTACCTTAATTATGTGGTTAGCTTTAGATGGAAAGAGAAAATTCTTACCTTCTTTGAATTTTCAAGAACCAAATCAAAACTCAAAAAATTTTGATGGGCAAAAATTAAACATATACTACTACATTGTAGGGATCAAAAGTTTACTTTATTTATTACTAATCCTATATGTACTTTGGGTTGGCGGATGAAGCTTGATGAATCAAGGGATTTCTTGGTTGGCATTGTGGGATTTTATGGGCCTGTTAAAGGGAATGATAGCTTCGAAGCTTTGCGATCCATCACATTCTACACAAACAATGGCAAATATGGACCCTTTGGTGATGAGATTGATAATGCTTTCACATCTAGTATCACCACAGGAAAAGTTGTTGGTTTCCATGGAAGAAGTGGTGTCTATTTAGATGCAATAGGAGTGCATATGGAATACTTCTGAATATGTTATTTTCAATTGGTTTTGAAGTGATGAGATGAATCGAGAAAAATCATCGACTGAAAGAAAGTGAGACTCTTGTCCTCTTTTTCTTTAAATTGGGGGATAATAGCAGTAACTAAAAGTCTT
Organism: Quercus lobata; assembly: GCF_001633185.2. Lineage (NCBI taxonomy): Eukaryota > Viridiplantae > Streptophyta > Magnoliopsida > Fagales > Fagaceae > Quercus > Quercus lobata. The sequence goes on along the minus strand of NC_044905.1, from coordinate 8,686,518 downwards.
AAATTGTAATGTTTTTGAGTTATGATCTTTGTATTGTAGTTGTTTTGGCCTTGAACTTCTATATTAATTGTGGGGCCAGAGAACTTGTGACCCTAGCCCACTTTATGTTAGGGCCCAAGGCCCGAGCCGAGGAGGGATATTGCCGAGGACATACAACGCAAGTCCAAATGGCCTAGAGATATAACCAAGGGCGATTATGTCATCGGCATCCCAAAGCGCTCCTGGAAGAAAGGGCAGTTACAGTATAGAAACAGTTCATGGAAAAGCTAAACATATCTGCATTGATGGGGAAATGACCCCTGAACAGTGTGGCGACAAAGGACAAGGGAAAGGCTGTCATTATTGCAAATAAGTACTCTACGCCTGACAGAGCAATGTTTTTCAACTTTTACAACCACCTCCAACCACTTTGGGTATGGGCTGATAGGACAAGTATCAGCGCCAGAAAACTGAGCCTACACGTGGACGTTAGGGAAAAGGTAAAGGCTAGCATAAAAGGAGAAGGAAGCAATCTAGAAAGGGGGGCTGGGAAAAAAGACCAAGAACCAGAGCCTCCCAGTCCGTGCCAGGAGAAAGACTTCTCGGGCAAGCACGGTTCACCCTTGTGTGATTATCATGAACACCATGACTAACCTCTGTCCGATGACCAAGGCCTAGCCTTTCAACCCACGCTCTACAAATTTTATTGTTTGGACCTTTAACGTACGAACCCAATACCAAATTGGGGTCGTTATAAATCGAGTCCTTACATTAATGTTTCAGACTCTTGTCCTCTTTTTCTTCAAACCTATGAGTTGTCCTTAATTAAATTGGTTTTAGCACCTGAGTTACCAACCTAGCTTATACTTATTAGTAAGCACCAAAATTTTGCAATGTAGCTAGCCAGCTAGGTATCATGAAAAATTAGGGACCACTCTCTAATCAATTCAAGATCGTATCCAGGGAAAGCAATCATCCTTAATTTTCCCAATTACTAAGTATTCCATCTTTGTGGATCTTAATTTTATTTAGCTATAAATATTTTATTACTTTCTATTTTAGACAAAGTTTAGCTACAAACTCACTCAATAAAATAAATATTACTGCATATTTTTAAAATCTAACTGTTGAATTGCATGTTTTTTACACTCTTAATACATATGTCAAATTTTGTGTCAATCGGATATTATTTACCCTATAATCTATAAACTTATATTCTATGCATAATTTTAAATTACAAAAACTTGTAATTTAAAAATGTATTGATGGCATAGTTATTGATCTTTAATTTTCTTGAAATTTTGCAAACATGGAGGATGTAAAAAGAAGATGTAATCCAATGGTAGATTTGTCAAAATTCACCTTCAATAAAAAGATATTGAGTGAGTTTGTAGCCTAAAGCTACAACCGATTTTGTAGCTAAATTTTGTCCTTCTATTTAATTCTTGTTCTATCACATTGGATTTTTCTTTTTGACATTGTGGCCTACCGAATCAGTATACTTTTATTGAAGCTTGCATGATTTTTTTTTTTTTTTTTTTTTGCTTGGCTGAATATTAAATTAGGTTATTCAAGTCAAAATTTTCAAAATAATATTATTTGAATAATAATCATTTAAATTGACACACTTTAAAATAATTTGGAATATAGACTTTAAAAAAAAGATTAAGCGTTAAAATTGTGTTTTCAAAATACGATTTCACATAAATTGTGTTTTTTTAAGTATTGAAATTGTGTTTCTAAAACAAGATTTTGAGAGGAAAAAAGAAAAGAAAAAAGACGAAGCTAAACTATAAAATAACTTCAAAATAGTGCCAATTCTGCTGCCTATTCAGTAATATAGGCATTAAAAATAATTTTACAATATATATATATATATATGTGTGTGTGTGTGTGTGTGTGTGTGTGTGTGTGTGTATATATGTGCACACACATCTGAAACACTAATATAACAAATAAATACTAGTGAATTATTTTTTCACTTTTTCAAAAAGTTGTAATAGTTGTTTTCCCTTAATTTATAAATCAATTAAAAAGTTATATCTATTATCTTATTATATGTATAAAATTCTTCTAATTATAAAAAAAATTTAGTACTGCCAAGTAAAAATTCAAAAGATATAATAAATAAAAACATTCAAAACTCATTTGACGTGGTTGCTTTCTTCCTAATTAACTCCACGTGGTTATATGGCACTAAAATTGGATATGAGTAAAGCGTATGACCGGGTGGAGTGGTATTTCTTGGAGGGGATAATGAGAAAAATGGGTTTTAGGGAGAGACAGATAAATTTGGTTATGGGTTGTGTAAAAACAGTATCATATTCTGTTTTGGTAAATGGAGAACCCTGTGGGATGATTTATCCTACAAGGGGGATTAGGCAGGGAGATCCACTTTCCCCCTTCCTATTCCTTCTTTGTACGGAGGGGTTGAATGGCTTAATTAAAAAGACGGACCTATATGGTGATATCCATGGCTACTCCCTTTGTCGAAGGGGCCCAAAACTAACGCATCTGCTTTTCGCAGATGATAGTCTTATTTTTTGCAGGGCAACAATGGAGGAGTGCAACAATGTCTTGGAGATACTAAAAGAGTATGAAGAAGCCTCGAGTCAAAAAATGAATAGGAGTAAAACCTCCTTGTTCTTTAGCAAGTCTACTTCGGAGGGGGTGAAGCATGGAATTAAGGCGGCTTTAGGAGTACCAGAAATCTTGCATTATGAAAAATACCTTGGGCTGCCCTCCTTGGTTGGGAAAGGAAAAAAAGAAAGTTTTAGCTACATTAAAGAGAAGGTTTGGCGGAAACTTCAAGGGTGGGAAGCAAAGTTACTTTCACAAGCCAGAAGGGAAGTGCTTATAAAGGCGGTCATACAAGCCATCCCCACTTACACTATGGGATGTTTCAAATTGCCGGTGAGTTTGTGCAATGAAATTGAGGCTCTAATCAAAAGATTTTGGTAGGGCCAAAGGGGCGACCGTAGAAAAATCCATTGGATTAAATGGGAAGAGATGACAAAATCTAAGACTATTGGAGGTATGGGCTTTCGAGATCTTGCTATGTTCAATGATTCCCTCTTAGCAAAGCAAGCATGGCGGCTATTGAATAATAAATCCTCACTCTTCTACAAAGTATTTAAAGCTCGTTTCTTCCCAAATTCATCGCTTATGGAGGCTGCCGATTCAAGGATGGGATCTTATGCTTGGAAGAGTATCCTTAGAGGACGAGACATCATTCAAAGGGGGGCAATATGGAGGGTAGGAAATGGAGAAAAATAAACATTTGGCAGCAACATTGGCTGCCAAGAAAACACCCAACGTTTCTGCCTTCCTGCCCATTGGAGAGTTTTGAAAATTATACTGTAGATTCACTTATTGACCCAAGTACAAGAAGATGGAATGAAGAGATGGTGGATGGGTTATTTATGGAAGAGGATGCTAAGTTGATCAAGAAAATCCCCCTAAGTCGACATGTGACAGAGGACACTTTGTATTGGCCTTACTCGACCTCAGGAAATTACACTTGTAAGTCCAAATATAGGTTCCTTAAAAAAGAAGAGGAGCTGCAATTAAATTCTCAAACTCCTCCTATCTGTCATAAGCAAGTTTGGAAGGAAGTATGGCAGATGCAAGCTCCCCCAAAGATAAAAAATTTTCTTTGGAGGGCTTGCCGTAATGTACTTCGAACCAAACAAGCTTTGATGCGTAGGAAAATCTTAGAGGAACCAATCTGTGAAAGGTGTAAACTGGCAGTGGAGGACTCGGTGCACGCTTTGTGGTCATGCCCAGAGCTGGATGTAGTGTGGACTGATCAGGAAAAATGGGGGTTTAGGTGCGAAATGGAGTTCACCTGTGTAAGAGAGCTGCTGTCATGGATGATAGAGGAAGGGAAGTCTTTGGAGCTGCTGGCTTACATGGCCTGGACTATTTGGAATCAAAGGAACAAGGTGAGGCTTAATTTGCAAGCTTGTTCGTTGCATCATGTTGCTGAACTGGCAACTGAATGGTTGGCGCATTATAAAACCAACACAGAAGCAGCAGGTACACAGGCAAGGAGTAACGGAAATGGAGGAAACAGATGGAGTGCACCGCCGGCTGGTTTTGTGAAAGTTAACTTTGATGGAGCGGTCTTTGATGATGCAAATAGGTCTGGTGTTGGTGTTGTAATAAGGGATAGCTATGGTGCTGTATTGGCTTCTTGTTCAGAGAGGATTTTTCAGGCGTATGAAGCTGGTGTGACAGAAGCGTTGGCTGCCCGGAAAGCTTTGTCATTTGCACATGAGCTGGGGTTCCAAAATGTCATTCTCGAAGGTGATGCATTACATTTTATTCAAGCTTTGAAATCTCAAGAACAGAACCTATGCCCATTGGGTCTGCTGGTAGAGGATGTGAAAATTTACTCAAATCATTTTCAAAGAGTGTTGTATTCTCATGTAAAGAGAAACGGCAATAGTGTAGCTCATAATCTGGCGAGATATACTATAAGCATACCAGATTTTCAAGTATGGATGGAAGATGTTCCTTCTCATATTGTGTCGGTTTTACATTCGGATGTAACTCATTTACATTAATAAAAATACTCAAGTTCTTTCTCAAAAAAGAAACTCCACTTGAAGGCCTCGAGGCTGGGATCAATATTTGAGAGGGCTGTGAATATGTGTCAAACCTCCATTTATTTTTTTAGGTCTCTTTGGGTCAATTTTGATTTTGAGGGTGATAGATATGTTTTGCACCTAAATTAAACTTTTAGAAGTATTTATAAATTATTTTAAAAAAATTAAATTGGTGGAGGAGGGTCATGCCCCTTGGCCTAAGAATATGTTCGGTACATACAACATGTAGCACTTACATTCAACCACATAATGTAATTATTACATGTGTAAGATACAACTTGTATTATAATTTAATTCGAGTTGTATTTTAAATCACTTAGAACTTTGTTAATAAAATTTCATATAGGGGTTGTATGATTTGAGTGAAAAAAGAAAGGATCATGGAAGCTGTAAAGAAAATGGTGGGGTGATTATTATTTTCCTCCCTGTTTGGAAGGACAAAATATATAGTTCCCAATTCTGCTTAATAGAACAGCCACATAAAATAATTTTCGATTTGTTAGAGAAGAAAACTCAATAACAATAAAAATTTAGATTAAAAAAAAAAAAAAACTCAGCTAAATGAAGAAAAAGAAAAAATAAGGGTGGAGAATTTTTTTTTTTTTTTTTTTTTTTCCTTGTGCCCTCAAGAAATTTTCTCTTCAAAAGCTAAAGAAAATAAACTTGCCCTAACATGACAAGAAGGCACTACTGCCCGGCTCTCAGGGGCGGCTTCACGTTATGGTGAGGGTGTTACGAACACCATGACCTTGAAAAAAAATTTATATATATATTATTTTTGAAATATTTTTCTTTTGTCCATCATAAATAAAAAATGAACACCCTAAAATTTTTTAAAAATAATTTATCCACAACATTTTCATAACAAATTCAATGTAACAAGTTGTTATTGACTGTTACTGTGAGCAAAAAAGTAATTTTAGTAGTAGATTCAAATTAGAACCAATAAACAATATACCACATAAGATTTGTTATAAAAATATGAACATAGCACTTCTGGAATTTTTTAGGTGATTGATTTAAAGAATTAATCCCAAAAAAATTAAAACTTGACATTCCTTGACAATATCATTGGCCTTTTTAAGCAAAAAGAAAAGGCCAAAAAAAAAACCAAATTTTATTTATCTAAAATGTGGGGGGGAAAAAGCCCAAAAACAAACTTACCACTTAAAAGTTAAAGAAAAATTTAGAGAGAAAGAGAGAGATTTAAAAGACAAAGTCATATGGCTGCCACTCCAAGAATCTTAAAATTATGGCAAGTTAATAGATAAAAGAGCAAATGCAATTGGACAATTACAAAGACTAATAAATTTAAACACGGTTACAAAGACCAATAAGTTGGGTAACAACAAAAATGATGTCGTTGACACAACAAAAATGCAACAACAAAAATTTTGAGTTTAGTTAAATTGTTAATAGAGTAATGATATGGACACTATGAAAATAAAAGTATTAAAAAAATTCTTTTTAATAGAATTATAATGCTATGAACACAACAAAAATATTACAACTACAAAAATTAAAGTTGAGTTTAATTGAATTTCAATAGAAAGAAATGGTAAAACTATATGTATTTTTGTGTGTGTCTTTTGTTTTTGTTTTTTTTTTTTTTTTTTTTTCAAAAATGATGTCGTTGACACAACAAAAATGCAACAACAAAAATTTTGAGTTTAGTTAAATTGTTAATAGAGTAATGATATGGACACTATGAAAATAAAAGTATTAAAAAAATTCTTTTTAATAGAATTATAATGCTATGAACACAACAAAAATATTACAACTACAAAAATTAAAGTTGAGTTTAATTGAATTTCAATAGAAAGAAATGGTAAAACTATATGTATTTTTGTGTGTGTCTTTTGTTTTTTTTTTTTTTTTTTTTTTTTTTTTTTTTTTTGCGATATCAATATACTCAAGTTCTCTTTTTATTATTTTTTCAAAAAAAAAAATTTCTCTTTATTAAATTTTGTATAATTTACGTTTCTTAAGGACCACCATAGAAAAAATTTCTAGATCCGCAGTTGCCTACTCTCAAGTTGCTACCTCCTTAAGCCTTAAGTTATATGGCTGAGCACAAAAGCTTTTCCAATAGCAAAATGATCTTTAGTAAAAGTCGTTACTTTGTTCTCTTTTAAGATTATATGGCATGATCTTTAGTAAAAGTAAGTAATTACTTTGTTCTCTTTTAAGCTTATATGACCTGTATATTCTTTTTAAAGTTCTACTTGATCTTTACGTTTCTCAAAAAAATACTTGATCTTTACTTTCTTTGTTTTTGGATGTAATTTTTAGTTGAAAGTTTATTTGCTTATTTGTTGAAAATTGGTTAAAATATAGTTAAACCTAGAAAGTTTAAAACTTCAGAAGCATCTTTCACTCAATTCTTTGAACTTACTTGTGGGAAAAGTTAATGAATGCCCTAAGGAAGTTTGTTAGTGAACCCTTTTAAGAATGTTTTTATGGAGAAAAAAAAGAAAACAACTAATGTTTTGAAAGTTTTTCCCATTTTCCATAAAAATTGTATCAAAACTTTCTTAAAATGATTTATTAACAATTGCCTTAAAGACACGCGCTAACTTGACCTCCTACTTAACATGGAAAATACATAAGAAAATTAGTTAAAGTACAAAGACACAAGGAAATCTGATTACACATGTTCTACTAGGAGTGTCAATGTTCAACCCAACCCACAAACACGACACGAACCCGACACGGGTTTTTCCAAGTTAGTGTTGGGCCTTAATGGGTTTGGGTCATAAATGGGTCGACCCGAAAGCGACACGATAAGAAACATGTCATAAGCGGGTCAACCTGCGTAACCAGTAATAGACACGTTTGACATGCAAATTTATTTGTGTCAACCCGAAATGACCCACTTAACACAACCCATTTAACTCATATAACAAATAAATATTTATTTTATTTTAGATTTGTCAAATACCTTTTATATCCAACATATATTTTAAATTTTAAAAAAAAGTAAGTAATTATAAAAACTTACAAGGGATATAATTAGAAATTGAAACTTTACAAACCCTAAATCTCTAAACCCTACAAATCCTAAATTATTTCTAGATGGATGTTATATTTAATATTATGCAGGTTGAAATGGGTTATGTTACATTCATATCAACTCAACACAACTTGTTTATTAAGCGTGTCAAATGGGTTGGGTTAGGTCAACCCACCTTATTAACAGGTCAAGTTAGAGTTGAAGGATCATAACACGATTATTAAATGAATCAAGTTAGGGTTGAGCTATTTAGTCGAATACCCCTACCTCGACACGACACGATCCCGACACGCTAACCCGAATTGACACCCCTATGTTCTACATTTACTTATCTTCATTGGTAATATAATCTTAGAGAAGTGCTACTTCTGCAATATTTTCACAATACTTTCACAACAAATCCTAGTTGGCAAGTTATTACAGGTTTTTAACTTGAATTCACCACGGAAATTACTTTCTTACCTACTAGTAACAGCAAATAACAACTTACCACATAAAATTTGTTATGAAAATGTTGTAAAAATACTATAGACGTAGCTTTTTTCATAACTTTATCATTCTAAAGCTATTACTATCAATTTTGCGGCTTCTTCTCTACGTTTCCAAAGCCTTTATGGCCCAAATTAATTCCAATCTTTTAAAGTTCACCCCTCCAATCCTCAATATATATTTCCATCGCAAGGGAAATTTGTTAACCCTATTCATGTGCTAGCAAAATACTACTACTATATTTTGTACCTTATCAGGAACTTCGAGTTCTGCAAACGATATGGTACATAGCTGACAACAGCATTACATTTACTACTTTTTTTACATGTTATTGTAATTGTGGTTACTATTTATATGTGTGTAATTGTTGCAGAGCATGGAGGAGAACTTGAAGGTTGGGCCATGGGGAGGTGAAGGTGGAAAGAACAGTTGGAGCTTCAAGGCAAATAAAGGTGGGATCAGTGAGATAGTGATTATGCATGGATGGGCCATCGATGCCATCTCATTCAAAAGTGATGATAGATCTGGTACGTTCCAGTATTCAGATAAGTTTGGTGGTAATGGCGGCAGAACTGAAAAGGTAAAAACTATCATGCTATAATTGAAAGATTTATATGTACATGTATATTTTGGTGAAAAATATCATGCCTTGAAAGAATTGGTTTAGGCAAAAACTCAAAACTCATTTCTCATCACTCAAACCTCTAACCTATATTTCATATCTCTATTTCTGTCTTTCTCTTAACTCCATTAGACTTGTGTTTTGTTCTTGTTCTCGGGTGTAGTTCTCAGTTCTCACCTTTAAAACTCAAATTTTCTAACAATCACAAGATTTTTTATTTGAAATAATATTTTTGATAATCATGAATACATGTTATTCATGAAAATTATTACAGTTTGTAACTTTGTGTGTGTATATATATATTTTTAAATATATATATATATATATATATATTTAAACGTTAATGATAGGTACCTTCAAATGAAGCTGAATTTCTTTTCGTGCATTATGTGTAGATTATGCTAGACTGGCCTAGAGAGTACTTGACATCCATTAGCGGGACATATGAATCTGCCTGGCCATTTGGACCGGTTGTAATCAAATCACTACACATTATTACAAATGTGACAAAGTATGGACCTTATGGTTATGAAAATGGTACGCCATTCTCTTTCCCAGCTGAGGGTGGTGAAATTGTTGGTTTCCATGGTCGTTCCGAAGATCTCGTTCACTCCATAGGTGTTTATGTCAAATCTCAGATTCCATTTTGTGCTTCAAACCCAGATTACACAATGCAACAAGAGGTTTGGACGTTATAGTTTCCCTAAGCTCATGTTTCTATTCTATCTTAATTACTCGAGGCATAAATTAAATTAATGATGTTTGACTCTTGGCCTTTGCAATTGTTTTACTTGTTTAATATAGTTGGATAATAATACAATGAATGTGGATGTACCACGAGGAGTAGGGCCTGGGAGCGGTCATGGTGGGAAGCTATGGGGGATGATGCCGTCTTTTCCTCAATTCATGAATTGCATTTGCATGTAGGAGATTCAATGGTTCATGCAATACAATTGTTTTATATAAGGTAAAGAAAGATTAATCATCTTCAAATTATCCCCAAAAAAAAAAATTAATGACTTAGAAGCTTTATATGATTTTGAAATTAGGATGTAAACATTATACGAGTATGTCAAAAATAATGAAATCGTGTAATCTAATCATGAGATTTAAACACTATATGGTAATTGGTAAATAAATGAAGCTTATCACTTTGTTTGTTTCGATGGAAAACCTTATGTAAAATAGTTAATATTAAAAGATTATTTTTCAACTTATTTAAGTTTGCTATTAAACATAGAAAAATGATGTACTTTTTTATAAAATACTCTTTAGAAAATGACTCATTTTTTAGAAAATATTATCGCTATAACAAATAGAGCGCTACCTATGTAGTGTTACTTTTCTATTTTGATAGAAAAAAAATGAAGTATTAGCTAATCCTATTTTGAATTTTGGGTTGGCAGATAAAGCTTGATGCATCAACTGAATTCTTGGTTGGAATTATGGGATTTTATGGGCCCGTTAAAGGAAATGACGACTACGAAGCATTGCGTTCTATTACCTTATATACTAAAAATGGAAGATATGGACCCTTTGGAGAGGAGATTGGTACTTCTTTCACCTCAAGTGCCTCTAGAGGAAAGGTAGTTGGTTCCCATGGAAGAAAGTGGTATTTATTTAGATGCAATTGGCGTTCATATGGAATACTTCTGAACTTGTAGCTTGAGAATTGAACATTTCCTGTAATATTTTATTTTTATAATGTGCTACTTTTTCTTTTCTTTTTTATTGGTTTTGAATATAGTTGTCAAAACGTGAATCGTATCGTGAATCGATTTTTGATTTTTTTTGTATCGTGTATCGTATCATATCGTGTATCGTAAGATACACAAATACTTAATAAAATCTATAAAAAATTATAGGTATACATATATAAATGGTATATTCATTATAAATTTTGAATATATTCAGCTAATGAGTAATTTATTCATCACTTATGTAATAATATTTAACAAACTAACTAAATAAATCAAACTAGCACGTGTTTATAACATGCACATTCAAATAGCTTAAATTCAAAAGTAAAAATATATTACAAATGAACCAAAAATTAATTTATTTTATCATATTCATCATATTGGTTAATCAACTCCGTCTAAGTCAATGCTATCATCACATTTATTATTTTGCAAATTTATTTCTTCATTAACATTTTCTTCATCGTCATTAACATTTAATTATCTTTTCTTGTTCTTTTTATTTTAATAATTAAAAAAAAATTCTTCTTGGCATTCTAGTTTCTTGGACTTATAACAATAATGAAAAAAATAATAATAATTATATTTTCAATTAATATCTTATTCATAGTATAGAAAATAAATTCGTAAATATTAAAGTAAAGTATAAGTGTATACTGTGTAATCCAACTTTTGTAAAAGAAAGAGAGGGAAAGAAACTTATAAATATGTTACTTTAATAGGTTAAATTAAGTACCCTAATGATTTTATGTTTAAAATGAGTCTAACAACTTGTTAGATTCAAATAAAAGTACAAATTTTAACAAAAAAAATCTCATTTTAAAGCATTTGTCTATGTATCGTACGATACGTACGATTTTACGATACGATACGATTCATACGATACACACTGTATCGTACGATTCATGAGCACTTATAATACGCTGATACGATATGAAACTTTTTACACACAATACGATACGTATCGTACAATACTGACAACTATTTTGAAGCGCTGAATTGAATTTTTAAAAATCTGAACATTCTTATTCTCCAAGTTGAACCGGTTTTTTTTTTTTTTTTTTTGTGTGGCTATTACGTTTTCAATTAAAATGTGAATCTATTGGATAAAATTGTATTAATTCAAATAAGACCTAAAGAAAGAAAGTGTTCACTTTTTTCTCTTCTCTAAATGGGAGGTTTCACCAAATTTGACGAGTGTTCTTTCTTAAACCTTTGTAAGGATAAAATTCTAGGTAAGTAGCAGAGATAGGATTTAACGCCAAAGTGACAAAGCATATCAATCTAAATTACTTTTTTTTTTTTCCCTCTTTCTCTCCTAAAGCAATATGAAATCTGATGGTTTTAAAAACTAAACCAAACCGGCTAGTTCAACCTAGCCAAACGGGTCCAATCCAAGTTTGTAATTTCTTTTTGAAAATTAGACAAGAAAGATTTCACTATAGGAAAAGAAACCAACCACAGACCAATTAGAAGGACGTGTTAAGAGCATTCTCATCAAGGATTTCAAAAAAATTAGCATTTAGCATCTCAAAAACCTACTTTATTTATTTAAACAACTCACTTTACAATACACTCAACATCGAAAGTTTTATATTTTTTACCACTTCATTAATTAAAGATAGTGAGAGAGAGAGAAGAAAAGATAGTGAGAGAGAGTCAGTGAGAAGAAAAGAGGAATAGTGAGAGAGAAAAAAGATATTTTAATTAAAGTAGTATTAAAATATTATTATATTTATAAGATTTGAGCTACAGGGGACTGTCATAGATAGCTGTCCACTGTAGCTCAGATGCTAAAAATTTTAACACTAACACCTTTGTTGTAGTGCGCTTTTTTATAATGAGATGTTAAAAAATAGCATTTTGAGCTTTTGAGAGCTTTAATGTGAATGCTCTAATAGTAATAGGGGCAGCACATCTCGCTCCATTTTTTGAAGAAAAAAATACCAAGAGGGTATGGAGGAGATGGCGATATACCCCCAGGCATTACAAGATGCTGCCCCATATGCTAAATTATGGGCAAGAGAATTAGACAGTCTTGGGGATAAGGAAAAAGACCAAGCAAAAAAAGAGTTAAGATATTTCTAATATCATGTACTATATTAACAATCTCCTAATCTGGATGAACTTGGTTGACTACTCTCACTGTGAGCTGGAATCCCCTTCAGACAAAACGTAGTCTAGGACCTGAGGTTAGTCTGGACTCTTGGATGATTTATATACAACTATAGCATGGCTACTTTACATTCTGCCCATAGAATGCTTCTTGATTTTTCAAGACCTGTCCAAACATATAAAACTCTACCTTCTCAATTTCTGCAAACTACTGCCAAGAGGAGCAATTATCTCGGATGGTAGCATCAAAATTGAATTTCTATGGGAGGAGTGCAATATGGTGTGCTGTTCAAATCCTTCCACTGCAAAGAGCCATGCTGATTGTTTAGTGTGCTAATTCCATTGGATAAATTTCAACACCATTGTGCACCAATGAATTCCTGGATCTTCATATATTCAAATAAGATGGCAGCAAAGCGTGTAAAAGGAGGATTTGTTGGATTTTCCATTCCAAAGTATTTGGCTAGATATAAAATCATTTTATATCCAACTTCACATTGGATGAGAGTTTGTTGATGCAAAATTAAGAGGCCATAATAAGCTACGCTAAACAATCACTATTTAAAAAAAAATTTAACCAGCAGAAGACTCGTAATTCATCCCATTTCCTAGTAGAGACAAAGAAACTTGTTCTCAATCGACTCTTGTTGAGCATTTATGCAATTATGTAGTCAATTGTAAAAACTAGTAATTCAAAATTTCATGGTCGTATTACTCATCGGTGTTAGTCTTGATTTTAATTTGTAATTTGACAATAAATTTCATTTTGCTCAACAAGACCTGTTAAAAGTACTTAACAACAAAGTTCCCATACTCAATAGAGAGGCCCTAATACTTAACAAAAAACTACATATACTCTGCATTCTACAATGCCATGATTAGTTTGCCTAAACCAACAATAATGACTATTTACTCCTTCGATTTCGAAGAATATCCATTTGGCGTTGATGAAAATATTCTTGCTGTATTTGAGACAAGCTACTTGTATCCATCATTATAATTCTTTCCTCCTCTTTCAATTGTTCCATTTGAAGCTTTTCTTGCATAATACAAAGTCGCTCTTGTTCTTGCTCTTTCTTCATACGAATTCTCTTTTGTTCTTGCTCTTTCTTCATGAAAACTTGATCTTGCTCTTGAAGACATGTTTTCTCAAGAATTTCAATTTCCTTATCATTTGTTTTTTTCTCTTCTTCTATCCCATTCAATATCCCAGTAAATTTCAAACTCATATTATCTTCATTCTTTCGTTTACTCACCCGTTCCTTTTCAACCCTCTTGTCTAGTGGCCTCTCTAAATTTGCAAAAGTATCATGTGAGACATTGTCTTGTCCAATATTTGTCAACTCTGGAGTAGAAGGAGAAGATGTTATTGCATTCCTAATTCTTTTAATTCTTTGCTTCTCACAATGCTCCAACCATTTTGGTGGACACCTCAACATATTCCAACAATGATCAAATTGAAACGGGGTTTTATGTGATTCTTGATACATACGTTTCGCCTTACCAATCTGAAAAATTAACAGTAGAAAATAATTAGAATCGTAAAACTGTTTGTGCATTGATGCATTGACACCACTTTCAATATAATCTATACCTTGTCATGTTCATTCAAACCACTTTGATGCATTGATTCAACCTGGGCCAAGTACCCACAAAACTTCTCAGTGCTATTCTGAATTGTTGACCACCGACTCGTTATAGATGTTGGAGTACGTTCAGAAATAAAGGTCTTGTTCTTGTGGAAGTACTCCCAAATCCTCCTCCAGTATGACTTGTGTTTTTGCTCATTCCCTTCCACTACATCCAAGCTAATATTTAGCCATGCCGATATAAGGAGAAGGTCTTCTTCTATGGTGAAGTTACTACCCCGTTTCTTAGCAGTGAGTTCCATTTCAACTTGGGGTGGAGAGTCTTTGGTGGATATTTGAGCATGTAGATTCAAATTCTGACCCATTTTTTTTGGAGATTCCATCTTGAATTTATTTTCAAGGTTAGACACCCCCTGTAAGGGATTGGTGAAGCATGTGTCTCCATGCATTTTTGAGTCTATCCCTACAGAAAATTATTCACCTAATGAATTCTGTTGGATAAGACGTGAAGTTTATTGTAAAGTAAATAACACTAGTGAAAGAGTTAATTGACGTGCAGAGAACTTGTGCCCTTACCTACCCCTTCTTAATATCATGTTTATGCTATTATGCTTACATTCAAAATCTGGCTTCTCAGAAACTAGTATTAAAAATATAGACATGAAGTTATTTGTAAGAGATGATATTAAGGAATAACTGAATAAGGGTGGAGATGCTACTTTACTCTTCAATCCACAAAGACACAACTACAGGCTAAAACACAAAAAGAGAGAAGGATATCAACCACAACCAGAGACAAAGACAGAAACAACCAGATCAAAAACCAGAAAACTGAAATAGCATTAACCACACAAATTATCCATAGCAAAACACATACACACACACACACACACTTTCAACCAAACCCATCTTCAGTTTAACCATCCTTACCAATTTAATATAAACTATATAATTCACATACCCCTTTGTCATTAAAACAAGGGCTGAAAGTGATTCCAAAACAGTGCCAGAATTATCAAGAACATGCCAAGATAATAAAAAATACTTTGACCAGTATGCGGAGGAACATTTGCAGAATCTCAGAGGGAAAAGATAAAAGGTATAAAAATAAACAGAAGGTAGAAGGTAGAAGGTAGGAAGGATTAACCTGACCAGAGGTTGGCTAGGGGTTTTCCCTTCTGGCATGCCATGACACATTCCAACACAAGCTCTTGCAGCTGTTTCTCAATGTCTTCTATGGGTTGGCAGGCATCAACTATCTTCAATGAATCAATGATACAAGGTCAAAAGTCAAAGCAATCCATAAATGATATTAGAGAGGAAACTAGACAAGTGAAATTCAAAACAAAACTTCAATTAACAGAAAGCCAAATTGACCAGGGGCAGACACTGTGGGCAGCAACCATTGCACGTCTAACAATGCCAGTCTTAAAAGAAACCAGAAAAACAAAAAACAAAATAAAACTCCACCCGTAAAAGTAAGAAACCAACAAACAAGAACATAACTTCAAAAGGGAATATTCTTTGTTCTTATCTAATAGCCTCTTTTTGTTGATGCTTTCTCCGTCAATAAAAGATAAATAAATGAGCAAACTCCAAGAGCGAATTTGATGGGAATCAACAAACAGCATAACTTTGGATAGAATTAAGTGCTATTATTATCTAAAATATAATATTTCCACATTCTTTAAAATATAGACTTGAGGAAGGATTAAGATAATACGTACTAAAAATCAGTCAACATTCAATAACAAACTCTTTCTTACCTGTGTTACCAATGAGCATGGCTGGAATATTTTTTTACTACATGTTTAACAAAAGCTGAAATAGAATATGAAAATACTGCAAAATATAAACAGATGTTTGAACAGTTTTTATTGGTAGTAGTAGCAGGCTCCTAGGTGTCCAACCAGATAGAATAGAGTCAGAAAGTATCACCATATGAAACATAAAATTACCTTCCAGGAAGCATCATGGAGGACCTGATAGCATTGGGAAACTTTCCTCTGAAACTCAAGTCGCTCATATTTCTCATCTCCATATCCTCCTCTCTCTGCAGCTTTCTGAAGAATTTCAAAAGACTTTTCTCAATCCTAAAATTATGTAAATCTGTATGTATGAACGTCTTTGCATATTATGTGTGTATGTGCGCACATTATAGAAGGGTAGAAATTTATGAATGAAAGCATATGCAAGGGTAAATGAGTGAGCGTCTGTGTGTCTTTATCAGGTTTATCTTCCACCGGTATGAACAGAAGTAATATACACTCTATAATCGGTACAGCACGTATAATGTAGACAAAAATATTCTTTTTGTCCCTAAAATTCGGTTGTGTTCTATTATCATACTTAAAGTTTAAAAACACAAATTTAAAATGTCCTTCATTTTGTTCTTCTGTCCATTTTCAATAAGTTTTTTGTCAGCATGTCTAGCAAAATGCATATTTTTGGGACGGAAATAGAACCTAGACTATATTTCAGGGGCAAAATAAATATAGTTTACAATCTACTTTTGTCTCTGAAATATCACCCAAGTTCTATTTGGTCCCTTCAATCAGACGCATCGGCAAATGAACTTACAGTAGTGAATGGAGGAAAAAATGTAGATCATTTTAAATTTTCAGCAATGGGCATAGTACTACTTTTAGAATTTGAAGGAAAAAAATGGAACCCGAGCTATATTTTAGGGAAGAGAAAGTCTATAAACACAACAAATTTGACAAAAATTTCACACCCGGCTGATGAAGCAAATTGTTAGTGATAGGTTAAAAGGTGATGTTTGTGATGGGTTCAGATAATAACCAACAAAAGCTTCTCAACTCAACTATTGTGAAAAATGTTGTCTCTATAGCATTGTTCTTTAATGAAAAAAAATTAAAATAAAAATAAAAAATTAACCCATCATTAATTAAATTCACTCCCCCTCAGCTACAACATCTTCCAAATGCAAAAGCAATAAAAATTATCACAATGGCTCAATGGACGGTTATCCTCACATAACCATTAGAGTCAGTTGATTTTGGTTCATGAATTCCCTGCATAAAAGGTTATACATATCCATGTTGCTTCTTCCCCCCTCCCCTTTTCTTCTTTTATCTTTTTTCAGATTCAGTGGCGTGAGGTGGTGTTGACAGCCCAGAATCTTTATGCACATAAGAAACAATACCAGATCTGGAGCCAGCACCACATAAAGGGGTATGCATGTCTCAAATACAGGTTTGATAAAAATGAACATGCTGAAATCTTTCAATACAAGGCAAGCTACCTCTCAAGCAGGACAGTTACATGTCTCAAACCTATAGAACTCAAAGAACTTATCAAAGAAAACAAAAATCCTACAGAACTCAAAGAAACACATGTTGATAATATTGCTGAAGTCTTTGGTGTTTACTTTATTTAGTTAAATATTAATAGCTACAACTTACCTCTGGCTGTATGTCAAGGTAAAATACCAGATCTGGAGCCAGCAACCCAATCTCTGGTGCCTGCAAAAGACTTTGTTCTCAAAACATGATAGGAAACATAAAACTTCATCTTAAAACAGTCTGCACAATATCTTCACCTTACACCATTCATCGCCAAGTCCTTTGGCAGATGAGAAAGCCACCCCAGAATAAGAATAGCGGTCGACAATAAGGGTGGTTCCAGTCTTCAATTTGGTTTCCATCAATGATCTGAGTAAAGTCCAACCACAGTCAAAAGTGTGCTTGTACACATAGTCACTCAAGTTTTTGTCCCAATAAATAATGCTCAGAGGAAACATAAAAACCCAAGTACTCTTTCCTTTTAGAAGGTACAATGAAATCCATCCTGTCTACAATTGAAATTTTTTTTCAGATTGAAGGTATCAATCATTCTTGCAAGAATACTGATAGTTGAATTATAGAATTCAACCTATTGCTACTTGATAACATAATATCATTTTGTACAAAATCATGGCTACACAGGTTAATTTTAAAGTTTCAAGTGCCTCTAGTGCCCAACTAACCCCAGCATGACAACGCTGCAGACAACAACTCAAGCCACAAGATCATGACCATGCGCATAACTACAGAAAAACTATCTTACGCATGCTCCCAGCGTTAAATGGCACATTTTTATTACATACATGATGCATTGCAGACAGGTTAACACCAAGTGCCATGCCACATTCGAATGCACATAAATTTGTGACATCCAAGTCCAAATGCTTAAGACCATAAAGGATATGAATAAAATGGGATCTGGATGATGTCTCAAAAACCATTATGTCCAAATTTAGCCACCATGCCCGTATTGAAGACAACCACTTGAGCTAGAAGACCATGTTTTTACCACCTAAGCCACCATAAAAGCTATCTAAATTCATAGAATGAATAAAAGCTATAAAATTTGATGTAGAGAATGAGATAGAAGCCAAAGTCCACTCATAAAGTGCCTTCAAAATTAGACTTCAGCTTTATCACAGATAAAACCTTTACCATTGTTCCTTTCTCCATATGCACCACATTAAGCATTACATAATAGCTTTCCAAAGGATAATAAATCCATCACCAAGTTAGGTACTACTCAACCAAGACCAAACAAGCAATGGACTAAAGACCACATTTCCTGGGCAATATCACAATAAAGAAAAAGATGTGACACTAGCCCCATGTGGCTTATACAAACATAAAACCAATCCAAGATAATTATTCCCTTTCTCAAAGATTTATCTGTTGTAAAAAATTTTGCTCATGTAGCACACCATGAATAAAATAAAATAACATTATATATTAAAGTCAAAGAACAATTAAAATCCAAATCAAACCCAAATTAGCTTCTAATTGTAGTCAAATTTTGCGCCAAGTGTTCATTTTAATTTTCTTAATTTTGGTGCCAAGTGAATCATTCATAATACTTAGCACAAAAATCAAGATGATCACCTCACTCACATAGGTAAGCCCACCTCATCATCACTATTGTTGAATGCTTCCGTGCGTAAGCACGGATTTCAACCAAGGTTATCTTTGATACAGGTCAACAATCTGAAATTTAGTGGAAAAAACAAAATTGCAACAAATCTCAAGTATCTCAACATCAGCATTTGGAAACATAAGAAGTATGTAAACATGCCCGGGAGTCAGAAACTTCTAATAATTCAAGGATCCAAAAATTTTCAATTACATATTAATACTTCTCACAAGCCATACAGTTCAAGTATAATTGTTAAAAACTTTCTATAACATACACTGCATTACAATAGCTTCCCAAGTCAACTCGGATTTTACCATTCAATGCTACCATAGATATGACAACATGCATCATTGTGAACATAATGTATCTCTTTTACAATAAAAGTTCATACTTATTAAAAAAATAAAAAGATATGACTATATGCACTCTACTGCTTGGCTCCGTTTAATCAGTATCTTGTTGAATGAGAGAATTCAGCTAACTAAAAGTTACCACATACAAAAGATCCACTTTTACTTGCAATAGTTGATATATCATATATGCCATCAGAATATCAAATTGCCGAAAACCATAAGCTCCATAACAGTTCCTAAACTTTTAAGTTTGTCCTTGCAAACTTATTGGCTATTCAGGTTCAAGCCAATTAACAACTTGTTTGTGACTGGTGACAGTTGTCTTGATGTTCTAAAATAGCAACACTTTTCCTCGGAAACAAAATGTTGGAGCAGATATATTCCTCCAGCATATAAATTTCTGTCTTTTTATTTAAATATGCAGATTGTTATATGAAAATTCTAAAACTTTCAAGCTAAAAAAGTTTATCAAAATTTGAATGAACTCTCTTTTATATAAGTGAGAAATTTTATTCATATAGCAGCGGCACAGAAAAGAACACTGTTAGAATTATGATTAAATCTACTATTTCCTAATAGATAAAGCTTTTGGGACAACACGAGATGTTGAGTTCAATCCCTATCTCCATTCCATCTCCTACTTGAAATGTTAAAAATCCCAGCAAGTTAGTCCCCATTTATAAAGTAAGAGTTTAGGCCCACATGTGAGGGAGAGTATTAGAATTATGATTACATGATTAAATTCACCATTTCCTAATTCCTTAAACTTTTGAGACAATCGGTAATTTAATAAACACATTGTAACACAAGTAAATGGGAAGTGTTTTAGGAAATCATGTCAAAATATTAATGAAATTTAGCTATATCATATGATATTTCAAATAATTGGTTTAGATATGCAGATTGGCAATAAAGAAATTGCAATCAGGAAAAGTTAAAGAAACAAAGTAGAACATTGTTCCCAAGCAGGTTACCATCACCGTAGTCCACAAGAACCTTAAGGTTCATAATATTGTTAAGCACTGAAGGTTTGCATTGTACGTTTTATTATCAAATTACAATATTTGTTTCTCTTTCCCCTTTTAGATAGGCATAAGAAATAGAACAAGCAAGAAACTACCGTCAGAACAAACAAGGCATTTCAGCTTATAGCCAAAATTCCACAAACCAGAACACATCAAACAGCATAAAAGTAACATAACAAACCTCTTCTCCCAACGATTTGCACTAAAGAGAAGATGGATCGTGTGATCATCCAATTGTGATTTGTTGGAAAGGTAAGAAGATATCATTTGCCCAACATTTGTACTTCTGTCAGGAAACCTCCATAATTCAACTGAATGCCCCAGTCCCTCCAAGTATGTGAGTAGTCTACTAGACTGTGAAGTCTTCCCACTACGATCCAAGCCTTCCAGAACAACCAAGGCACCTCTTGACTCACTGTTGCAACCACTAACAATAGAATTGTGGGTATTTGCCATTTGAATCTGCCCAATAGGACACTTGTGAGGGAAATTTAATTGAGACTTCAATGACTTTCCAAGGGCTTGCACTCCAAAATTCCTAGAGAAACAAAGGGAATAATCTCTCTATTATAGAGGCCCTAACTATTAGAAAAATATTAGTACAATAATTTTTAAAAATCAAATTAAAAGTTTTTAATTATGGGGTATTAAAGAAAACAAAAACCTATACACAATTGAGCCTAATACACCTAGAGGCCAAGTGGGGTTTTTCATTGTGCAAAGCAGTTAAAACAACCATAAAACCCGTGAATCAAAGTTTCATTTCTCTATTTTCCTCTACTTTCCAGCAACCAAATTAATATTCCGCATTTTCTACTATAGCTAACCAATTTCACTATAAGATTTAAATAAAACCAAAAATAAAAAGGCTAAAGGGCACAAGTAAAGGATCCTTACTTACAAACCTAGAGAGTATGAATGGTAGGAATGGATCATGTCCCTCCCAAACCTACAAGCTGCAATCAGAAAAATACATGAATCAAACCACTCCATATCCAACATACCAAAACACACCAAGGATACAAAAGAGACATTGATATAGTTCAATCAGTTAGCCCAACGTTAAAGTTAAAATCAATTGGCAATTAGCCAAACAGATTAAAGTAAAAATCAATTATCTATAGATGAAGTGTAATTTAGCAATTACCTCTTTCCAAAATTTATACAAGACTAAGTGGAACTTAAAATCAATTGACCTGTATCTATCAATCTGTCTGATGACATAAAAACTAATCAGAGCACCCTGAAGCAACATGTGACACATTAAATTTACGTATAGATTTTTTTCAGTGTGTTTTTGGATTATGCCAAAAGGAAGGCTTTCCACAACCAGAAGAACACAATGTGATCAACTTTATCTCACCTTCATCACGGTAAGAGAAAAGAAAAAGAAATGGGAAAAAAAAAGTGAAGGTTTAAAGAGTGAGATCCTCTTGTAGATTTGGATATTTGTAAGATGTGAGTTGATAAGGAGGCTGTGGGTTTGGTTAGCCTTACTTTCTCAAAAGTTAGCACATAGGCCAAATTGGTCTTATGATTTACGAAAGCCAGCCTCACATCATGTGCTATAGAGGCTCTACAATTTCAAGTGCTCTGACCTGTAACCCCACATCCCAACAGTGGCATGCTCAATTAGAAAGAAACACATGAATAATAATTAAACTATATGTTGGTGAAAGCACCAAGCACACTTACGCACAAAAGCTTCCCAGAGCCTAGGCACAGAGCACAAGCTTGAGTCTAATTGAAGTAAATGGCACATTTTTCAAAAATAATGTAGTAAATTTGATAGCAGTTATTCACAAACAATATGATAATCAACCAATCTAATAAAATTTAAACATAGCATATTATATAATTCTCTTTCTTTGTAAAACATTACAACTACGATATTTGATAGCCATGATTAAAATGAAATACATGGTTGAACCCAAATAAATACAAAGGCAAATACCAAAAATAACTAGACTGACAAATAATGACGTCTATGCTTAACATAAGCAGAGAAATGCAATCCTCATCCTCATTAAGCATAAGATCATCATAATTGTCATCAAAAGATTTTGTAAGCCTCATCATCTTCCCTGTCTGCTTCTTCGAAATTAATATCCTCTCTCAATAGGTTAACACAAGATTTTGTAACTCTCATCATCTTCCTCATCTGCTTCATCTAATTAATACTCTCTCACCCAATAGGAATATGTTGTAAACTAGAACTTGAACACCATTGTTCTCCCTAGCGACCTCACTCTTGATCTCATGTTGAATCTTTCTTCTTCAACTCTAGTAGTTATAGTAAGTAACATTACCCCATGTCCAGTAATTGTCATCAAACACAGATAGTCTTCAGCACATTCATTGGGTTCTTATTCTATTCTCCAAGCAATCACTTGTTGCCATCATCAATATATTTCAAGGAAATTGGATCAATCATGTTAAAAAATGTGGTCCCTTAGATGATTTTTTTTTCCCTCTCTTATTTTAGAATTTATAATATGGTATACGCTTATGTGTTGTATCACACCATGAGATTGGTATTTATAAAACAAATCAACATCCCATATTAATAACTTTCAGAATCAATAGTTTAATTTAATGAGATACCTACCTTTTAAAATAAAAAAAAGTGCGCTTTCTGAAATAAGCTTCCTTTAGGTGTAAATAATCCCTTTAAGTGCGCTTTTACCAACATTTTGTTACCTTTTGTAGGCATCAAATGTCCCACTTAAGAAAATTAACTCAATATATATCTGCCCTTACATTTTAATTCTTCCATCCAACATTCGATATAAAATATAACCTACCCATGAAAATGGTGTGACAAAAGATTTTCTTGAGAGGTGTTTGATCCATTTTCTTTTATGTTTTTGTGTAAAAATGTGTTTTTCTAATGGCAAGGGGAGAGATGGGTAACAAAACCACGGGTATGCATTATTAAAACGAGTCTAACCACATGTAAGCAAACTGCAATTACCCAATAAATAAATAAATAATGTCATCCAAACACAATAGTATTTAGCATCAACAACAGTCGCAACACAGTAGCAGTATACCGGCTATGTAAGGTATTAAGATTCAAATTTATTATATCATCTTTCTTTCTTTTTTTTACAGGTCAAGCCTTGGTGCAATTGCAAGTAGAATCCACCAAAGGCAATAGGTTGCGGATTTGAGACTGGAAATCAGTCTCTCCAATAAATTAGGTATAAGGCCGCGTACCATGACCTCTTTTAAACCCCTCAAATAAAAATTTTAGAGGTTTCTCAAGAATCAGAAAGTAATTTTCTTCATCCTTTACCAAAGATATATCATACTTGTAAATAGAGTTTCAAGGAATTAGTTAAATAACCGATTTATCAGCGAGGTTTACAATTTGAAAGGCCTTGGTTGATTATTATAGAATTTTAAAAAATAAAATAAAATAAAACACACACATACAATTTTCGGTAAACCAATCCTTTGTTACATAGCAAGTTCAACCCAATGTATCCAAAGTAGTTCAGAAAAGTAAAGGTGAAAACAAAAACAAAAAAACACACTCACTCTCAAGTAGTCGCAATGGAATCGAATATAATGCAAAGAAACTCGTCCGTACACGACTTGTAGTTTTTGGTGGATGGGGATGCGGTGTGCCGTGGTGAGAGAAGGAGAAGGCAGAAGGGTTTGCCTTCGACGGAGGAGAAGGGCGTTTTTTTTTTAATTATGGATTTTAAGAGTAGAGTGACACCGTTGAGCTACTAGGGTTTTATTCTATTTTTTTATTTTGGGCTGGAGATCTTAAAAAATTATAGCGCGACAAATACGCGCCCAAAATATAATTTTGTTGTAACGGTCAATAATATCTCCAAGGCCCACGGCTTGCAAACTTTCCAAAAATAAAATAATAATAATAATAAATAAAATTATATAAGATAAAAAGAAAGAAGAAAGATAGGAGGCCAAATTACAAAAATAAATGTTACGAACATAACACTTTCACAATGAATTTTAAGTGACAAATTATTACTAATGGGTGAAAAAATAATTTACATGATTGGTTCAAATTATAATCAATAACAATTTACTGATAATTATTTTTAATTACAAATGGCACATTTGCACCTTGAACTTTGTCTAAAATTTAATTCAGTTATATAACTTCACACTTTCATTTAATTTATTTTTCTAACTTTTAATTTTGTTCAATTCAGTTTTCGTGTTAGTCTATGTCATAATCAACTTTGTTTGATACAAAATTATGTCGTTTTGGGCCCTTAATAGCTCAATGTTTAATTATCAAAATAATATATTTGGAACACATTGGGGATGTTAGATAGCATTAAAATTTAAAATTTCATCAATTATTTAAACATATTTCCAATAAAATTATTACTACAATTCATATAATTTGCTTAAATTATATTCCAAAATTCAATAGCTACAACTCCACATAATATTTATTAATTGGATATAAATTTTGACAAATTCACTATTCAACTACATTTTCTTCTTATATCCTTAATACTCACACAAATTTTAGAAGATCAAAGATTAATAACTATGTCATGAATCAAATATTTATATTTCAAATTTTTGTAATCTAAAATTATGTATAAAAAATAAGTTTATAAATCGAATAGTAAATAATATCCACTTGACACAAAATTTGATATACATATTAAAATAAATAACACGCAATTTAACATTGAATTGGTTAAGTTATTTCATTACAATACATTTTATTCCTGATAATAAATAAGTACAAAATGTTTTTCAACCAATTTAAAATAAATAAATTCAAAATGTTTTTCAGCTAGTTCAACTGTATCCAGACTAGTAGTTTTTTTAAAATTTTGAAAATTAGATAAAGTCGTAAATATTATTGTTAACAAAATAGAAGACCAAGATCAATAATAGTCCCATCAATGGCAGATGAGAGTAAATCGGAATTTATTTAATTCATTCCATGTTAAACTTCATGGTCTTATGACTCAAGCATCTTAATGTACCCAAAGTTTGGTTGGATAATATTCCTAGTGATGTCAACTCTCTTGTAGTTATTGACAGCAATTCTGCTGAAGTTTGAATAAAAGTACTGGACGGTTTCTCCCAAAAAAAAAAAAAAATCATGTTAGTCTTGATTTTAATTTATAATTTGCCAAGGAATTTAATTTTGCTCAACAAGACCTATTAAAACATATGAAGTACTTAACAAGTCATTATACTCATTAGGAAGGCCCCAATGCTTTACAACAAACTACATATACTCACTTACTTAGCAAAAGAAACTACATATACCCTGCATTTTACCATGACATGTTAGTTTGCCTAAACCAACAATAATGACTATTTAATCCTTCGACTTTCAAGAATTTCCATTTGGTATTGATGATAATATTCTTGTTGTATTTGAGACAAGCTACTCGTATCCATCATTATAATTCTTTCCTCTTCTTTCAATTGTTCCATTTGAAGCTTTTCTTGCATGATATGAAGTCGCTCTTGTTCTTGTTCTTGTTCTTGTTCTTGCACTCGCTCTTTCTTTATACAAATTCTCTTTTGTTCTTGTTCTTGCTTGATGCAATCTTGCTCTTGTTCTTTAAAACACATTATCTCAAGAACTTCAATTTCCTTATCATTTATGTTTTTCTCTTCTTCTATCTCATTCAATATCCCTGTAAGTTTCAAACTTGTATTATCATCGTTCTTTTGTTTACTCACCCGTTCCTTTTCGACCTTCTTGTCTAGTGGTCTCTCCGAATCTACAAAGGTATCATGTGAGACATCGTCTTCTCCAATATTTATCAACTCTGGGGTACAAGGAGAAGATGGCATTGCATTTCTAATTCTTTTAATTCTTTGCCTCTCATTATGCTCCAACCATTTTGGTTGACACCTCAACATATTCCAAGAATGGTCAAATTGGAATGAGGTTTTATGTGATTCTTGATACATACGTTTCACCTTACTAATCTGAAAAATCAACAATAGAAAATAATTAGAATTGTGAAACTGTTTATGCATCGATGCGTTGACACCACTTTCAATATAATGTATACCTTGTCATGTTCATTTAGACCACTTTGATGCATTGATTCAACCTGGGCCAAGCACCCACAAAACTTATCAATGCCAAGTTGAATTGTTGACCACCGATTCATTAGAGATGTCGGACTATGTTCAGAAATAAAGGTCTTCTTGTTTTGGAAGTAGTCCCAAATCCTCCTCCAGTATGTCTTGTGTTTTTGCTCATTCCCTTGCACTGCATCTAAGCAAATAGTTAGCCATGCAGATACAAGGAGAAGGTCTTCTTCTATGCTGAAGTTACTGCCCCGTTGTGATTTCTTAACAGTGGGTTCCATTTCAACTTGGGATGGTGACTCTTGGTAGGATACTTGAGCATGTGGATTCAAATGCTAACCCATTAGATTTGGAGATACCATCATAAATTTATTTTCAGGGTTAGACCCCCTCTGTAAGGGATTGGTGAAGCACGTGTCTCCTTGCGTTTGCGAATCTATCCCTACAGAAAAATATTCATCTAATGAGCGCAGTTGGATAAGACATGAAGTTTAATATAAAGTAAATAACAGTTAGTACCAACACTAGTGAAAGAGTTAATCGATGTGCAGAGTACTTGTGCCTTTTTCTACCCCTTCTTAATATAATGTATAAACTAACACGTTTCCATTCGAAATCTGTCTTCTCAGAAACTAGTATTTAAAAATATAGTCATGAAGTTATCCGTAAGAGATTATTTTAAGGAATAACTGAATAAGGGTGGAGATGCTACTTTACTCTTCAATCCCCAAAGACAATTACAGGTTAAAACACAAAAAGAGAGAAGGATATCAACCAAAAAACAACAGAAACATCATCAACCACAACCAGAGATAAAGACACCACCAACTGGATCAAAAACCAGAAAACTGAAGTAGCATCAACAACACAAATTACCCATAGCAAAACACGCACGCGCATACATACATTCAACCAAAACCATGCCCAACCACACCCATAAACCATCAAAAACACATGCAGAGCCACGAAATCACCAAAACTCATCACCATTACCACCAATCAGCCACCAAATCCACAACCTGAGCCGATGCCTAAGTTTCATACCAAAATCCAATCAGCCACCAAACCCACAAGAAGTTGGGCCCCCAGGCCCCCGACCCAAGCTTCTCACCAAAACCCAATCACCACCAACCACTCAAAACTGACTCCAAAGAAACCACAACAATAACGCATACAAAACAACTAAAAACCCACAAAAACAGCCAACCCATCACATCAATTGGTCAAACCCCTGGAATCCACCACCTAAGCCTTCAAAACCAACCAAATCACCACCCAAAGTTTCCATCCCTTTTGAATTGCATAAAGCCAAACTACCATCCAAACTGCCAAACCATAACCTCTATTGGCCCTTTCATTGGTGCCAAGTCGTTGCAGTTTCATGGTGGAACTCTTTGAAGAAGGAGGCGAGAGAGGGAGATCAGAATGGAAGAAGAAGACAGAAATGGAGTGGGAGCTGAAAATGGAGGAAAGAAGAAAGGGGAAAAGGTAAATACAAACATAACAAGTGGAGATCATACAAAATAATGAGGGAAATTATTTTTCTGATGCTAAAGACCTAGTTGCATTTGGCCAACTACCATAGCTTTTTATAAAATAGCTGGCTTAAGTTGGAGGAGAATCTTGGAGATGTTCCAACTCTGTAAGTACTCAGTGTCAATTTAGCAGACCTCAAAAGATATTATGATTGACAGATTTCAGATAGAACAATAAATTCTTCTTCTTCTTCAGTTTTTTCAACTAAGATTAATATTAGCAAGACATAATTACCTTTAAGCCAGTAGTGATTTTCAACTATGAAAAATATTAGAAAGATATAATTACGTTCAAGCCAGTAGTGATTCTCATATTTAGTTAACTGTTTGCAAAATATACAATTTTTTCACAATTTTATATGAACTATAAAATTCACATACCTCCTTTGTCATTAAAACAGGGGCTGAAAGTGATTCCAAAACAGTACCAGAATTATGCGGAGAAGCATTTGCAGAATCTCAGAGGGAAAAGATAAAAAGTATAAAAATAAACAAAAGGCAGGAAGGATTAACCTGACCAGAGATTGGCTAGGGGTTTGCCCTTCTGGCATGTCATGACACATTCCAACACAAGCTCTTGCAGCTGTTTCTCAATATCTTCTATGGGTTGGCAGGCATCAACTATCTTCAAGAAATCAATGATACAAGGTCAAAACTCAAAGCAATCCATATATGATATTAGAGAGAAAACTAGACAAGTGAAATTCAAAATGAAACTTTATTAACAGAAAGCAGAATTGACCAGGGGCAGACACTATGGGCAGCAAACATTGTATGTCTAACAATGCGAGTCTTTTAAAAAAAAATAAATAAATAAACAGAAGCCAAGAACAAAACAAAACAAAAAACAAAAAATTAATTAAAAACCAAAAAACAAAACAAAATTCCACTGGTAAAGGAGGAATAAACCAACAAACAACATGATTTCAAAATGGAATATTCACTATTATTATCTAATAGCCTCCTTTTCTTGTTGTTTTCTCTGTCAATAGAAGATAAATAAATGAGCAAACTCCCAGAGTGAAATAAATGGGAATCAAAGAACGACATAACTTTAGATAGAATTAAATGCAATTACTATCTAAAACATTATTATTCTGCATTCTTTAAAATATAGAATGAAGGATAAAGATAATACATACTGAAAATCAATCAACATTCAATAACAGACTCTACTCCAACTTAGCTGTATCACCATTATTGAGCAAGGCTGGATTATTTTATTACTACATGTTTAACAAAAGCTGAAATATCACATGAAGCCATACTACAAAATATAAACAGTTGTTTGAACGGTTTTATTCCAAGTAGTAGCAGGCTCCTAGGTGTCCCACCAGATAGAATAGAGTCAAAATGTATCACCACATGAAACATAAAATTACCTTCCAGGAGGCATCATGGAGGACCTGATAGCATTGAGAAACTTTCTTCTGAAACTCAAGCTGCTCATATCTCTCACCTCCATATCCTCCTCTCTTTGTAGCTTTCTGAAGATTTTCAAAAGACTTCTTAGTCCTAGAAGTACGTAAATCTATACATATGAATGTCTTTGTATATTATGTGTATGTGTATGTGTATGTGCACGTGCACGTGCACTGTAGAAGGGTAGAAATTTATGAAATTAAGTATATGCAAGGGTAATACAACTTGCCCTTGCAAATTGCTTAAGAGAGTGTTGTGTATAGTATAACTTTCCCCAACCTCCCTTAAAAATTACGATGGCTTTTGAGTAGATTTTGTGGTGTGCCTTTGTGTTAAAACCTCATTCCCTCTCCTTTGTGTGTGTGTTTCTCAAAAAAAAAAAAAAAAAAGGTATATGCAAGGGTACATGAGTGTGTGTCTGTGTGTATATCAGGTTTATCTTCCACCAGTATGCACAGAAGTAATATACTATCTCTATAATTGGTAAGGCACATATCAAGTAGACAAAAATATTCCTTTAGTCTTTGAAATACGCTTGATGTTCTATTATTGTCCTTGAAGTTTAAAAACAAAATTTTAAAATTTCCTTCATTTCGTCCTTCTGTCCATTCATTTTCATTAAGTTTTTTTGTCAACATGTATAGCAAAATGCACATTTTAGGGACAAAAAATACAGCCTAGACTATATTTCAGCCATGAAAAAAATATAGTTTAGCTTCTATTTTTGTCCCTGAAATATGACCCAAGTTCTATTTTGTCCCTTCAATCAAACAAGTCTGCAAAAAAACATAACAGTAGTGAATGGAGGACAAAATGTAGATCACTTTAAACTTTCGGTAATGGGCCTAGAACTTTTAGAATTTTAAGAACAAAAAGTACCCTGGGATCCATTTTAGGGGAAAAATATATATATATATATATATATTTTGGTAAAC
This sequence comes from Quercus lobata, assembly GCF_001633185.2. Lineage (NCBI taxonomy): Eukaryota > Viridiplantae > Streptophyta > Magnoliopsida > Fagales > Fagaceae > Quercus > Quercus lobata. Next base: position 8,656,136 of record NC_044905.1, on the reverse strand, counting down.
ATTAAAATGCATTAAAAACTAAAGAGAAAACACAGGTTCAGGACAAAGCCTGTTGAAGTACAAACCATTAGCATCTAAAAAGATCAATAATGTCCACAGGCGGACAATTGAACAAAAGGAAAATAGGAAATCACTACTTTGCTCCGCTCCAAGCCATGCAAGACCATTTGCACATCTATTGGCTTCCCGAAAGTAGTGTTTGATCTGGACTCGGGGAAGTTGTGCCATAAGGGACCTGCAGTCATCCACCAATAGGAATGGCAACGGGTCAAGTTTAGGCCGGGTTTTTCCATACCCGAACCCGACCCGTGGGCCAAGACCCGCGGCCCGGACCCAGCCCGTTTACTAAGCGGGTTTTTTCTCGGGGCCTGAACCCGCCTCAGCCGGGCCTCGTTAAAGGATTGGGCCCAATTCGTGGCCCAACCAAAAAAAATAAAAATAAAAAGAATTGAAGTCCAAATTTATTTTTGCCTACATTCAAGAGTGAAAACCCCTGGAACTGGGTAGTCGTCAGTTAACCATGCTATGAGTGACCAATTTTGACCAGTTTTGTGGTTTACCCCTAATTTCATACCAGGCAACAACACTTTCCCTGGATAATTAAAACTTTTCCATAACACCCGCTTCTTAGATCCATTGGAGTACACTTCATTGAAGACGAAATTGCCAGAATCCAATAAAGAAGCCACAGTGTTATTGGTAGGTTGAGAAGAAGAGGATAGCTCTATAGGATTGTCACCATGGCGCCTGATTTTCAATGATCCTGCATTGTTCTCCAGGGTGAGTAGGTCAAAGTCATTGGTTATTGGAATACCTTGACTTGTATACCATACTAAATGCGAATCGATGTACCTGAGAAAAAGCATGGCTGCAGCAAAGCAAGAGAATGAGGAGGCGTGAGATTGTGAGAGGCAGAGGTGAGGCGTGAGGCTATGTAGGAATGTGAGAGGCAGAGGTGAGGCGTGAGACTGTGAGAGATTGTGTAGGAATGGCTATGACTAAAAGTATGTGAGGTTGTGTGCTATTGTGAGGCAGTGAGGGTGAGGACTGAGGAGGCGAGGCGTGAGCTGAAATAAGGGAGTGAGGGTAAGGTGAGGAGGGAGGCGTGAGCACTGGGCTGCTGCTGAAATGAGAGAGGCGTGAACCAAGTTAGGGATTTAGGGTTAGTTATACGTGTATATATATATATGTGGGGTTTTTTTTGTAATTTCCTAACTACCGGGTTCGGGTTCAGGTCCGAGTCCGGGTCCGGGTCCGGGTCGGGTACCCGTCGGATTTTTTATAAAACCCAAACCTGACCGGGACCCAGATCAGATTTTTTTTTAAAAACCCATACCCGACCCTATTCCTAATCAGACCAAATAAAACCTGGCCCATTAGGGTCAGGCCGGACCGGGTACCCGTGAGTCAGGCACAAATTGCCATCCTTATCCACCAAGGGGGATATAGCATTATTAGAGTAGTCCGAGTTAACCAGCAAATCAACTATAGATTTTGCATCTAGTTCTATTAGCACAAAAGAGAGATTAAGGTTGAGACATTGAAGTAGCCCATCCCTCAAACCCCATAGTTCCACAGCGAAGCTAGTGGTGATTCCGATCCTCCTTGCAAAACCACAAATCCATTCCCTCTTTTCATTTCTAATGAGTCCTCCACTACCCGCAACACCTGGATTTCCTCTAGAAGACCCATCAGAGTTTAATTTAACCAAACCAATGTCAAGTATCTCCCATCTCACTCTCCTTATAACGTGCTGGTATACCCCTCTAGGGGCTTTGGCACAATAATCAAACTCAATGGCTGTCTGATACACTTCAAACCCGAGTCTGCATTGAATGGGTTTGTTTTGAAAAACTATATTATTCATGTGTTTCTAGAAAAGCCAAATAGCAAACAAAAAAGTTGTGCTCCACTAGGGCTAGTTCGCACTCCTCTTGATTTTAGAAGTACCATTCTTTTTTAGCCAAGTTTGTAAATCTTCGGAGAAGAATCCACTGCTTATCTCATCAGCTCTTAGCTGTAGCCAAAAGCTTTTAACTACCTCACAATCTCTTAAAGCATAAAGAATGGATTCAGGAACTCTGTGACAAAGAGGGCAGGTAGGGTCGGTTGAGACACCTCTACTAACAAGGCACTCCTTCACCCCAATGCTATTATGGCCACACAACCACACGAAGGATTGGATCCGAGGAAGAGCTTCAACTTTCCACGCCCATTGTCCAGGAAATTGATAATTATCGCCTTTATCATCAGGTGCTATGCTATACGCACTTTTTATCTCAAAATCACCGTGATTAGTAGGAATGGCAATTTCTGCCCGACCCGCGGGTACCCAACCCGGCCCGACCCGACCCGACCCGACCCTAATGGACCAGGTTTTACCCGGTCCGATTAGGAATAGGGTCGAGTATGGGTTTTTTTTTTTTAAATCTAATCTGGGTCCCGGTCGAGTCCAGGTTTTATAAAAAAATCCGGCGGGTACCCAACTTGGACCCGGCCCGATAATTAGGAAATTACAAAAAAAAAACCCATATATATATACCTATAACTAACCCTAAATCCCTAATTTAATTCACATCTCCTTCATTTTAGCAGCTCCTCAGTGCTCACGCCTCCCTCCTCACCTCACCCTTACTCCCTCATTTCAGCTCACGCCTTGCCTCCTCAGTCCTCACCCTCACTGCCTCACAAAAGCACACAGCCTCACATACTTTCAGTCACAGCCATTCCTCCATAGCCTCTCATAGTCTCACGCCTCACCTCTGCCTCTCACATTCCTACACAGCCATTCCTACACAGCCTCACACCTCACCTCTGCCTCTCACAGTCTCACGCCTCCTCATTCTCTTGCTTTGCTGCAGCCACACTCTTCCTCAGGTACACCGACTCACATTTAGTATGGTATACAAGTCAAGGTATTCCAATAACCAATAACTTTGACCTACTCACCCTGGAGAACAATGCATGATCATTGAAAATCAGGCGCCATGGTGACAATCCTATAGAGCTATCATCTTCTTCTCAACCTACCAATAACACTGTGGCTTCTTTATTGGATTCTGGCAATTTCGTCTTCAATGAAGTGTACTCCAATGGATCTAAGAAGCGGGTGTTATGGAAATGTTTTAATTATCCAGGGAAAGTGTTGTTGCCTGGTATGAAATTAGGGGTAAACCGCAAAACTGGTCAAAATTGGCCACTAACAGCATGGTTATCTGACGACTACCAAGTTCCAGGGGCTTTCACTCTTGAATGTAAGCAAAAATAAATTTGGGCTTCAATTCTTTTTTTCTTTTTTTTGGTTGGGCCACGAATTGGGCCCAATCCCTTAACGGGGCCCGGCTAGGGCGAGTTCGGGCCGCGGGTCTTGGCCAAAAACCTGGCCTGAACCCGACCCGTTGCCATTCCTAGTGATTAAAGCCTCTCTAGGCTAGCCTGTCTTTGCCTCTAGTAGCAATCAGAGTGGGGGTGGCCCTAATCTTTAGCATTAGATCATTTGGTAAATGAATGGACAATCTAGACTAGTCCCACCCATTCATGGAGACCACATCTTTGAATTTCAAATCTTCTTCTCGCTGCCAAAGAGGGACTTGGATCAAGTTTCTCAGGGAGCCTTCATTGGACCAACAATCCAACCAAAATTTTAGATTACTGTCCCTTCCTGGAATCCACTTAATGCCTTTCCCAAAAATGCCCACACCTCTTTTCATGGTTACCCACACACTTGAGCAGGGAAACTTGTTTTGATTCCTTGAATTGATTCTCTACCTTGTACAATATTTACTTCTCAATTCCTTAGCCCATAGAGTGTGCCCCTCTGAATGAAACCTCCAGTTCAACTTGGCAAGCAAGGATAGGTTTCTTCCTCTAGCTGTGTGTAAACCAAGCCCTCCCTCTCTCTTGGGCTTTGTGATTTTATTTCATTCAACCTAGTGCATTTTTTTATCCACTTCCAAAGAGCCCCAAAGAAAATTATGGTTGACCTTGTCAATGTTATCCAAAATTTTGTTCGGCAAAGCATTGCATTGCATAACATATGCCGAAATCGTTGAAGAAGAGGCTTGGACAAGGACGGCTCTACCTGCAAAGGACATTAGACTGGCTTTCCACCCCGCCAACTTTTGCTTGACTTTATCCAGAACAAAGTTGAAGTCCTGCTTATTAGCTCCTCCATGATTAATAGGAAACCCGAGGTATTTCCCTAGGTTATGAGTGGATTGAAATCCCAAGATATCATAAAGGGATTCTAGGGTATCCCTATCTACATTAGGAGAGAAGAAAACTCTGGATTTGCTTTCACTTACTTTTTGTCCCGACTTAGCACAGAAATCATCTAGCACATCTCTTATAGCAGCACAGTTTGTGCGGTCAGCTTTCGCAAGAAGGACCAGGTCGTCTGCGAAAAAGAGATGAGAGAAAGCTAAACCACTCCTCGAAGCCTTGACTAGAATCCAGAGTTTATCATTACATTTTTCTTCAATAAGTTGACCAAGGAGTTCCATGCACAAGATGAAGATGTAAGGAGACAACAGGTCCCCTTGGCGGATCCCACAAGAAGGGTAAAAGGCCTCCAATTTCCCTCCATTAAACAGTACAGAAGTAGACGTGGTTGAAACGCAACTCATGATGAGATGCACAAGATCTCGATGAATATTAGCCTTTAGAAGCGTTTCACGAATGAAGCTCCATTCGAGCTTGTCATAGGCTTATTCCAAATCCACCTTTATTGCCATGTTGCCCACATTCCCTTTTTTCCTACCAATTGTGAGGATGATTTCTTGGACAATAATCGCGTTGTCAACTCCCTTTCTACCCGGGACGAATGTTGTTTGCACTGGAGAGACAGGCTTGTCGAGGAGCGATCTAAGCCTTACTACAATGATCTTTGTGACCATTTTATATACCGTATTGCAAAGCCCAATCGGGCGATAATTCCCGAGAGTAATATTTGTTTCATTTAGGTACTCCAGAATTCTCTTCTCATGGAAAATAGTTTTTATTTCCTTCGTCACTGAGTCACCAACAGTCAACCAAAAACATTGAAAAAACCCGACATGGAGGCCGTCTGGTCCTAGAGCTTTGAAAGCTTTGATGGACCACAAGGCTTTTTTAACCTCCTCTGTGGACACCGAATCATACAGGCAATCCCTCTCCGTATCAGATAAGGATGCTTGCCAAGGGGATTTGGGCAAGAGATGCTAGTTTGCCATAAGGTGACCAGTTGTATACAAGTCTTCAAACCCTTTTCGGACAAAATCCATGATTTAAGTCTCTTCTTGGATCCAATCGCCCACATTATTCTTCATGCAAGTAATTTTGTTCCTTCTTCTCCTAACTAGCGTCAAGACAAGGAAAGAAGAAATATCGCGATCTCCTAACAGCATCCAATTAACTCTAAACTTGAGAGCCCAAAGATCCTGCTCCTGGTTCAAGACCACATTGAGATCGCATTGGAGGCTCTTTTCTAAATCAACAAGGATAGGGGTAGGTCTCGCTACTAGAGCTTTTTGACAGCCATTTAATCTAGCCATTAGCCTCCTTTTCTTAACGAAGATATTCCCGAAATGGTTAAGGTTCCAATCGGTAGCATTCTTGGTAAACTTTCTCCACTGCCTCAGCAAGGTGAGTAGATTGAGCCTAGGCATCAGAGATGGTTTTTGGAAAAGATAGATTAGAGAGCCAGAAACTTTGGAATTTGAAAGGCCTCTTGAGTCTCGTGAAATCTCGGTGGTCAAAATCAAGTAGTACAGAGCAATGATCCGAGTGAACTCTAGTCAGGTGGACAACTCTAGCATTTAGATACATGGTGCACTAGCTCAGATTGACGAAGAACCTATCCAATCTTTCCAATATCAGTCTGCTAACTTCCCTTAAATTTGACCATGTGTACTAGGCCCCGAGAAGCCCAGGTCCACCATATTACAAGCATCAAGGCACTCTTTAAACAAAAGTGAGGGGTTTATATTAACAGACCTACCCCCAAATTTTTCCCCATCTGCAAGAACTTCATTAAAATCACCAACAATAATCCAAGGTTTATTATGAAGTTTAGCTACATTTTTAAGGTTATTCCATAAAACCCATCTTTCATTGAATCTAGGGCTGGCATACACAACAGAAACTAGAAAATAAAAGTTTAAGGGTCTCACCTTGACTGTGATGTGAATTTCTTGCTTCGTTGTAGCCAGAGGAGAAACCACGACTCTACCGGAGTTCCACAGAACCCATAAGCCACCCATGTAGCCAATGGTGTCAGTATGGATAGCCCCATCAAAAGGCAGCCTATCCGAGATTTCTTTAGCTCTCTCTCCACCTACTCGGGTCTCCATGATAATAAGAATGGCTAGGTCATGATTCTGGACCAATTCTCAAACATGATTCTGGAAGTTGGGCTTTAGAGTGCCCCTGCAATTCCACGCTATGATATTCATGACTAAACAATGATCAGGGTTGGGGCACTCATTGAAGGGTGAAAGCAGTCTCGCTTCCTCCATTAAATTCCATCCGGTCTTCCTCATCAACTCTATTGTCTGTTCCAACCCCGGCATCATCGTTAGCCAGTGCTCCAGCACCCCTACCTCCTCTTTGGCGATGACGTGGAGATTGAACACCAAAATTGGTTGAAACACTTGAAGGATCTTTAACGCATGTCTGTTGCCCATGAAGGCAGTTGCGATGGGCTGATTCTCCAACATTCTTCTCACCATGAGACTCAGCTCTGGCTCCACTTCACACAACATCGAGGCTGGGTGGATTTGTGGAATGGTTTCCCAGACAATCCTTCTCGCTTCCTCTGGTTCCGGGGTGTCAAACATATGGCTCCACCATGGGTTTTCCATCAAACCCCTAGTCGAGTCTGTGAGTGGCAGGCAGCCCATCTTCATGCTCAGTGGGGTTAAAGGGAATATCCATTTCCAAGCTTTCCATAGCCTGTGATTGAACCACCCCAAGACTTGTGTCGAATTTGCTCGGATTTCCTCTATCACAATCAACGGAATTTCCACCACTTTTCCTTCTAATAGAATTGCCCACTTGGCTCTCGGGTTGACTCTTGAACTGGAACTTTCCATTTAGGATATCAGCTAGGTTCTTTGTGGTTAAAGACTCCTCACTCTTGGAATAGCTCACTGAGGTCTTCCTATCTTTTATATTGGCACCTACATTCATATCAGTGCACACCCTAGAACGGGCAATTACTTTCTTGCCCTTGATTGAGGCATCATTTATTAAATTCTCTCCCTCTCACTGATAACATCTTCCAAATGCAAAAGAAGTCTCAAAACAAATTATCACAATGGCTCAATGGATAGTCATCCGATTTAACAGAACCCATTAGAGTTGGTTGATTTTGGTTCATGAATTCCCAGCTTAAAAGGCTATACTTACCATCTCACTTTTTTCCCCCTCCCCTTTTCTTCTGTTATTTATTTTCAGATTCAGCTGGGTGAGGTGGTCTTGACAGCCCAGAATCTTTATGCACGTAAGAAACAATACCAGATGTGGAGCCAACACCACATAAAGCGGTATGTGTGTCTCAAATACAGTTTAGATAAAAATGAACATGATGAAATCTTTCAACACATGGCACACCAGCTCTCAGGCAGGACAGTTCATGCCTTAAACCTATAGAACTCAAAGAACTTATCAAAGAAAACAAAAATCCTGCAGAACTCAAAGAAACACATGTTGATAATATGGCTGAAGTCTTTGATAATTACAAAAGTCAACAGAGTAGTAGCTACAACTTACCTCTGGCTGTATGTCAAGGTACAATACCAGATCTGGAGCTAGCAACCCAACCTCTGGTGCCTGCAAAAGACTTCTTCTCAAAACATGATAAAATACATAAAAGTTAATTTATGAACAGTCTGAACAATATCTTCACCTTTCACTATTCAACACCAAGTCCTTTGGCAGATGAGAAAGCTACCCCAGAATAGGAATAGCGGTCGACAACAAGGGTGGTTCCAGTCTTCAATTTAGTTTCCATCAATGATCTGCACATGCACTATGGCTAACTGAGTAAAAGTCCAACCACAATCAAAAGTGTTCTTGTGCACATAGTCACTCAAGCTTTTGTCCCAAGAAATAAAATGATCAATAGAAACATAAAAACCAAGCCCTCTGCCATTCAGGCTTTAGAAATAAATAATATTTTTATTTCTTGTTTAGATTTTCTTTCTTTGGGGTCAATGTGCAAAGTTGAAACAAAAAAATAAAAGGAAAAGAAATATAATGGATTGTATTGGTCAAAGGAATAGGGACCACCTATTATGTACTAATTATAGTTTTCATTTCTTATTCTTTATTTTGTTACTACCCTTTGTTATTTTTTGCTTACTATCACCAAAAGTCTCAAGAGAGAAAAATAAAACTAGGCAATAAGAGAGAGCAAGATGATGTCGCCATAAACACCCAGAAGAGCTTAATTTCATTTCAAGCCACAACAGAAAGAGATCATTGATGAGCTTGTAGAAGTACCAATTAGCAATAGAGGAAGCAACAAATCCATCCATTCCAAGCATTGGACAACCATGTACCAGACGAGGACGAAAGAGATCGTTGACTTGTAGAAGTGCCGATGAGCTTCGAATGGCGTCAATCTGGCTGTTCAGTGGCTGGAGTGCAGATTGAATCAGAGAGAGCAAATTGCATATGAAGATCTGAAGCATTGATATTTTTTTCCTATTCTTTTTTTTCTGGATTTTTTTTACAGTTGTGTCTCCATGTTGTCTTGACCTTATTAGAATAAAATTATTATTATTTTATTTTGGGACACACCACAGACACGCGAGCAACCGTGTCCCTGGCATATCTGTGTCCAACACACGTCCAGCGTAGACATGTGGGACATTTTGTTGTGTCATTGTTTCCCATATGGCACATATCTACTATACACATTTTGCATCAAGTGCAGCCAAGATACCAATTCACAAATATTTGTGATATCACATTCTAAAACTCTTATGAAACCACATCCAGTCTGACCATAACTCAAGAAACCACACTGGAAACCTGGATTCTCGAAAATATAACTATATCCACCCTTGATTTGATTGAAACATTAATAAGATTCTGGGTAATGGGAGATACCCGTGTGTCACAGGGTCAATTTTTCACTTAAATTTTCTGCCTATGATGGCACTAAGCCCACTGACTTAGTCTCAGCCAACAATCCACACACACACACTGCAGGAACACTTAGAACAATTTTATCAAGGGAATGCACACACACAGCACACACAGTGTTTACAGGGCACCAACCCCAACCTTTATTACTTAATACCAAGTACAAAGGAAGCCTGGAGAATACACACGAAATTCTCTAAGCAAATAATACACACTCTGCTGTTGACAATCCCAACAGCCTAGAATAATATACAGAATAAACTGTCACAGCAGTTACTACCAAGTAACTACCCCTTGTCCAGGACTTGCTGCCACATGTGGTCTGACTTAGGACACCTTCACTGATGCTGTCTTGGCCTGCTTTACACGTTCCCAAGCCTTACTCAACATGTCTGAACATCCACAAAGCCTGGAAACGTTTGGTAACTGCCGATAACTACTGCTGCACACTCTGCACATGCTAACCCATTACTCAACACATCCTCATGGGCCTTCTGCCCATGTTCCAGTAGCCCACACACATGATAGTTTCACCACGTTTTAGAAGTCTTGGCCCTCTGCCCAAGCCCTTCTCATCAGCATCACAGCCCACATAACATGTCCATCAGCAGCACACCAAGTAACTGCCATCAGCCCATTCATACAAGTCCATGCATTTAGCCAGCACCAACCAACCCAATGTCTTGCAGAACATATCATCATCACAGCAGCCCAGCACTTCCTTGCACCCAAGCCACCAAGCTCACATACAAAGCAACCACTAACTAAGCCATCATGCCATGCACTACCATGTAGGGTCAGCACCACCTACTGCTGCCCATCATCAACAATCCGTCTCTGCCCACCATGGCCCTCCTCTACCATGGCGTTGGGGCATCATGTGGAGCAAGGTGCCTCCACATGCTGCCCCTCATCATGCTCATCAATCTAATTCCAGTAGGGAGACCGGGCTTGTCTCCCTCAAAGAGCACTTCGGAGCTTCACTAGATAGGCATGAGGAGCCATTGGTGTCTTGAGAAAACATTGAGCCATGTGACTGGCCTGATGTTGTCCAAGCACTCCACTTCCTCATGCCATCATCAGCAACTTGTAAAGCTCCTAACACCGTGTTTGGTTTATTCCAAGGAATGCTATAGGAATTATTTATTTTTCCAAAATATACTTGGGTTTATAAATGCAATTTCAAGCGTGTTATCCATCACTTTTATGTGACTTCCTACAAATAAATAATATGAAACATAATGACCCTTTCTTTTAGCCCTTTAAGAAAATAAAAATTTTGACACGTGAAGGGTCAAACAAAAAATTGAATCAAGCATGAAGGATCAAAATGAAAATTTTGAAACATGAAGGGACAAAATGAAAAAAGCCCCAAACTTTTAAGAGCCAAAAGTGTACTTTAGTCTAAAAGAAAAATAAAAGCTATCTAAAATTCATAGAATCAATAAAAGTGATGAAATTTGATGTCGAGAATGAGATAGAAACCAAAGTCCACTCTCAAAGTGCTTTCAAATTAGACTTTTAGCCTTGTCATAGGTAATGCCTTTATAATTGTTCCATTCTCCATATTCAAGAACCTTAAGGTTCATAAAATTGTTAAGCATTGAAGGTTTGCATTGAATGTTTTATTATCAAATTCCAAGATTTGTTTCTCATTTCCCTTTTAGGTAGGCATAAGAAATAGAACAAGCAAGAAACTAATATCAGAACAAACAAGGCATTTCAGCCTATAGCCAAAATTCCACAAACCAGAACACATCAAACAGCATAAAAGTAACATAACAAACCTCTTCTCCCAACGATTTGCACTAAAGAGAAGATGGATCATGTGATCATCCAATTGTGATTTGTTGGAAAGGTAAGAAGATATCATTTGCCCAATATCTGTACTTCTGTCAGGAAACCTCCATAATTCAGCTGAATGCCCCAGTCCCTCCAAGTATGAGAGTAACCTACTAGACTGTGAAGTCTTCCCACTACGATCCAAGCCTTCTAGAACAACCAAGGCACCTCTTGACTCACTGTTGCCACCACTAAGGATAGAATCATGGGTATTTGCCATTTGAATCTGCCCAATAGGATACTTGCGAGGAAATTTTAATTGAGACTTCAATGACTTTGCTAAGGCTTGCACTCCAAAATTCCTAGAGAAACAAATGGAGTTATTCTCTCTATCATAGAGGCCCTAAATAATATAAAAATATTAGTAGAAAACTTAAAATCAAATTATAAGTTTTTCACTGTGGGGTATTAAAGAAAACAAAAACCTATTCTCAACTGAGCCTAATACACCAAGAGGCTAAGTGGGGTTTTTCATCGTGCAAAGCAGTTAAAACAACCAGAAAACCCATGAATCAAAGTTGCAATGCTGCATTTCTCTGTTGTCCTCTACTTTCTAGCAACCAAATTAATAGTCCTTATTTTCTACTATAGCCAACCAACTTCACTAAAGCATTTAATTAAAACCAAAAATAGAAAGAGTAAAGGAGTAAGGGATCCTTACTTACAAACCTGGAGAGTGTGAGATAGTAGGCATGGATCATGTCCCTCCCAAGCCTACAAACTGCAATCAGAAAATACATGAATCAAACAACTCCAGATCGAAATTACTAAAACACACCAAGGATACAGGAGATTGAAATGGATCCATCAATTAGCCCAACAGATTAAAGTTTAAAAAATCAATTGGCAGTTGGCCAAACAGATTAAAGTTAAAATCAATTATCTGTAGATGAGGTGTAATTCTAAATGGCAATTACCTATTTCCAAAATTTATACAAGACTAAGTGCAACTTAAAGTCAATTGGCCTGTATCTATCAATCCGTCTGATGACCTAATAACTAATTAGAGCACTCTGAGGCAACATGCAACAAATTAAATATATTGTATAGAGTTTCTTTAGTGCGTTTTTGGATTGCGCCAAAAGAAAAGCTTTCTATGAGCTGAAGCACACAATGTGATAAAATTCATCTCACCTTCATCATGGTAAGAAGAAACAAAAATAGGGGTGGGGGGGGGGGGGGAGGGAAAGGTGTTAAGTGTGAGATCCTCTCGTAGTTTTGGATATTTATGAGATATGAGTTGATAAGGAGGCTGTGGGGTTTGGTTAGCCTTACATTCCCAAAAGTTAGTGCAGTGCATAGGTCAAATTGGTCTTATGATTTAAGAAAGTCAGCCTCACATCATGTGCCATAGAAGCTCTAAAATTTCAAGTGCTCTAACCCATAACCTCACACCCCAACATTGGCATGCTCAATCAGAAAGAAACACATGAATTATAATTAAACTAGATGTTGGAGAGAGCACCAGGCCCACATATGGACAAAGGCCTACTAGAGCCTAGGCATAGAGTGCAAGCATGAGTCTAATTGAAGCAAATGGCATGTTTTTCAAAAATAATTTAGTAGATATGAAAATAATTATTGACAAAAAATATGATAATCAAGCAATCAATTAATCTGATAAACATTAAACACAACATATTATATAATCCTCTTTCTTTGTAAAATATTACAAATGTGATATTTGATAGCCATGATCAAAATGCAATACATGGTTTAGTCAAAATAAATCCAAAGGCGGCAAATACCAAAAAGCACTAGAATGACAAATAATAACGTCTATGCTAAACGTAAACAAAGAAATGCAATCCTAGAGTATGTAAGGATCATTATTGTCAACGTAAGATTTTGTAATCCTCACCATCTTCCTTGTCTACTTCTTCTAACTTAATATCCTCTGCCTCAATAGGTTAACACGAGATTTTGTAACTCTCAGCACGAACACTTCATTTGGGGTGTCATACTCATGTCGTATTCCGTGTCATACCCGCCGTGTCATGGTATAATCTTTCAGAAATTGCTCATATCTACATGTCATACCACTACACATTCCCGTGTCCATGCTTCCTAGATTTAATACCCTCTCACCAAATAGGAATATGTTCTAGTGACCTCACTCTTGATCTCATGTTGAATCTTTCTACTTCACTCTTCAGCACATTCATCCGGTTCTTCTTATTCTAGTCTCCCTAGCATAATTGTGAATAGGGTTTCAAGGTATTAGTTAAATAATCGATTTATCAGTCAGGTTTACAATTTGAAAGGCCTCAGTTTAATACTGTAAAATATTTATTAGCAAACCAATCCATTGTCACATAGGTCAAGCTACTGTATCCGAAGTGGTTCAGAAAAGTAAAAGACAACCACAAATAAATAAAACCTACACAGTCGAAAAAAACTTTAAAACTTGGTAGAATCTAAAAATAGCATCCAATTTTAGAAATGAAATTCGAAAAGAGTGAGCCACGGCTACTCACTCTTTTCGACTACAGTGCAGAGAAGCTCGTCCTTTGAAGTCCGCATCGGCGATTCGAACCACTTGTCGTTTCCGGTGGATGAGCTGCGGTGGTGCCGTGGTGGTGGGAGAGGAGAGGGAAGAAGGGTTTGCCTTGGACAACGTGTCGACGTTGAGCTGCTAGGGCCTTTTTTTGGGGGGGGAGGGTGGGAATTATAGCGCGACAAATACGCGCCCAAACATAATTTGTTGCAACGGTCAATAAAATGGCCACTGCGCCTCTCGTGTGTGATGGTTTTTTTTTTTTTTTTTTGGTTGGGTTTAACTTTAAGATACAAAATTGTTTAGACCAATGCCAGCTACTACTGCAATTTTTTGAATTTTCCTATAAACAATTTTTAAAAAATATCTAATTTATACCCTAAGTGTTAAGTGAACCGTATAATTTTCCTTACTTCTTAGGGTTCCTCACCAAAATATAAAAGAGAGGAGGAAGAATAATAATAAATATAAGCGATTGGAAGGAATGAGTGAGAAATATAAAACTTTTAGACAATGTTAAGTGTTGTTTGTGGGGAATTTTTTTTTTTTTTAATTATGCAATAAAATGCATTTGTTTTAAAACTATTTAGCAAAATACCCTTGTTTTTTAAACTTGATTTTAACAAAATCGAGTTCTGTATATATTTTTAAGTGGAACTTGACAATGCTATTGTCGAGTTCCACTTAAATTTTCAAACAAATTTAAGTGGCAAAATATGCATAGAACTCGACATTGCTAATGTCGAGTTTTACTTGTAACTCAATTTTGTTAAAATCAAATTTCAAAAACAGGGGCATTTTGCTAAATAATTTCAAAATATGGGCATTTTACTGCATAATTTGTAAATTCCCTGCAAATGCCCATTTTTCCCGTTATTTGTTCTTAGGAGGCAAATTGGATATTTTTGAAAACTCTTACTAGTATTTGGTATTAGCCCAAATTTCATGTGTAATTTTTGTATTTCACCCCTTTCTTTTAAGTTAAATAATTTGTTTATTTGTTTTAGATATAAATTTGCTTTTTATAAGCTTTAACCAATAAAAAAATTTATTCTTTTGGTATAAATTACATTATGCTTTAGAGTTGATAAAGGGAATGAATGGAATAAAATGCAATGAAGATATTGTATTGTGACCTACTTTTTTTGGCAAATTATACATTAAGGCTTTAAGCCCAATACTTATAGCTAGCCACAAACAACACATCCCATATCACAAGTCCATCAATGAAAAATGGTATATAGCCCACTAAGTAACATTTAATCTTTCTAACCCATGGCCCAAGGCCATGGACAAAATTTAGTTTGCAACAAAGGGAGAGACAATATGACAAGTGAGGGAGCGATTTTTCATGGGTGGCAAACTTAATAGCAATCTCATGTTGGCTTGGAAAACATCAACCAAGAGATTAACTAAAGTCTATCGGGCGTGCATGACTTTTCCCTTTTATTTCCTCTCAATTGTCCATTAATACAAGCTATCATCAATATATATATATAAGCAGAGACCTCACGTGAAACTAAAAGTGCATAAGCTCCTACTATATGGCGCTCTAATATTTCATTTAGCATTTTTAACCTCATTTCATTAATTTTTTTTTTTACTATTATCCAAAAAATCACATTAACTTTTTTTTTTTTTTTTACTGTTATTTAAAATCGACTTTAGTTTAAAATTAAATTAAAATTAGTCCAAACTTTATGAAAAGCCCAAGTCCACTTATTATTTACATATTATGACCCAAGCATGACCCATCCACATTAATTTTTTCCCACATTCTCCAAGATATTGGCTAGCATCATAAAATAGGACACACATTTTGAAAGACTCTCTCTACAGTCTTCCTGATAAGATTTTTATTATTAAGTGCCACGTCAATTTGCTCTTTCCTCTTCCTATTGTGATATTGTACACTTTAATTAGTAAAAATAATTAAATAATTATGAATTCATTTAGGCTACGTAGATATACTCATATTCTTAATTATGTATATTCATAATTGTGAGGACTCAATTTGTAACGATCCCAAACTGGTATTGGGTCCGTACATTAAAGGTCCAAATAATAAAATTTGTAGAGCGTGGGCTGAAAGGCTAGGCCTTGGTCACCAGACAATGGTTGGTCATGGTGTTCACGGTGGGCGCACAGAGGTGAACTAAGTTTACCCAAAGATCTTGTCCATGAAGCTTCCTGTTCTTCCTATTCCTCTCTCTATTTGGATACCATGGTTCAAGCCCCTCCTTTTTTGGCGCATTAGCCCTTGCATTATATATCCCTTTCCAGTTAATCCTGACCTTCCATCTGTTGATCAGGCAGATACCTACTCGAGTGCCTGTCCCATTAGCCGCCTCCCCCCATTTTTTATTAGTTGCAATAATCGAAACCACACTGTTCAGGGGTCTTTTCCCATCAATGTGGCTAGGACGTTTGTTGGCGCATTCAATGCGGAGGTGACGTGTTCTCCTTGAACCAATCCCACATTTTACCCCTGTGCGTGTCTCATTTCTGGGAGCGCTTTGGAGGCTGCCTTTGATGACATGTCGTTCTTCCCTTTTAGGCCTTGGGATGCCGAGGACATGGTCATCCTCGGCTGCATTCCTAGGCTATTTGGTATTTTAATACTTGTCCTTGGCAACTATTCTCCTCGGCACGGGCCTTGGCCCTAATGGAAAGTGGGCCGGGACCACAAATTCTCTGACCCCACAATAACCCCTCAAAATCCTGCTGTCCGGATCTTTGGATGGAGAGGAGGGTTTTGATGACATCAGGCCTTTATCAAAGCTTGTCAATCATTGTCATCTATCAGTTCCAAAGACTCTTCGTCTGCCCGAGACACGTTCTTAGAGCCTTGGAATGTGAAACGTGTCTTCATTAAATGCGGGCGGCTCTGTGTTTCCCACGTTCAACGGCGCGATGGTGATCTAACGGTGGAGATTTCCTTACCTTTATGGGCGGGAAAATTCGTGCAGTTACTTTCGATGGAAGGTATAAATAATTTTTGGAACTAATTTGTCTCTTCACCTTTGCACTTAAGAGTTCTAGCGCACATATCCCAGGTTCAGCCAAACTTTCATCCAAATTCAAGTCTATCTCTAGCACAAAAAGCATGTCCGAGGAACCTTTCCCCTTTTTTGTAAGTTCTCTGCCTTCACTAACTCGTGCTTTTTCTTTTATGGGTTTATTTTTCTCTTGTTCCTCTCCTTCTCCCGTCATTCTCTGAGTTTGTTTAGTAGTTCTTAGAGATGGTTAAATTAAGAAAATTGGTTGAGACTGAAGAGGCAATGGAAAAGTTCATCGCCGACTATAGGATTCCCCCCAACGTAAGTTTGAGGCACTGTAAGGTGGGGGATTGGCATCTTCAGAGAAGGACGGGCGAAGTGGTAATTCCCATTCTCACTTTCGTAGAGGGGGGTATGAGAATCCCCATGGGGCCGGTAATGAGGAGTTACCTTAGGCATTTCCGATTAGCTCCCACCCAGTGCGCTGCTAATATGTTTAGGATTCTGGGTTGTGTGGATGCCTTAAACGAAAAAATGGGGCTAAGACTAACCCATCATGATGTAAATTAGTGCTACAATCTCCAAAATTTGAAGGGCAAATCCTACTACATGAAGACGAGAGACGATAGGGTTCGACTAATCCAGTGCCTCCCCGACTCCAACAAGGGGTTGAACAAGGACTTTGTTATCGTATCTGGGGAATGGCATTATGGCCTTCTTTGCCCAATGGTGGAGGGAGAACCAGGTGGGGTATAGAGAGTAGGAGGATGCCAATCCTTTGCGCCATTTTAATTTAGTGTGGTTCGGTTACTAACCATGTACATGCCTCTTTTTGCAGATCCAAACGCCTTTCACCAACACTTTTATCTGGTTAACCGGGTTGATTTGGAGACTATTCTTCAAGCGGCAATTTTTGTAAATGACGAGGATGGTCAAATCAGAGCCGCTCACAAAATCTTAGGGTACGATCCCATCCAGAAGTCATTTGCCAACCCAAAGCACGTGATCAACGCTAACCATCCTCGGCTTTCGAAAATTACCGTAGTCGAATAAGGGTTTTTGATCTCCGAAGGATCTCCTGTCCCAGAGGGCATCCCATTGGTGGACTCCTCCCCGTCTCATCAGGCAGCGGAGGACGAAGGTGAGTTGGGTCTGTCCGAGGAGGGATTTGGGGCATTTGACCAAGCCGACCCATCCGAGGATCCTTCTGGTGATCTAGGTGACCCTGACTTGTCCGAAGTGGAACTGTTGTCAGTGGGAACATCCTCCCGTGTCGAGATGGGTCTTAAGAGAAAGCCCCCGACCAGCTTATTCGACCTCATTGAGGGTCAACCGGGGAAGGATGCACAGGAAAAACCGCAATCCAGTGTTCCAACTTTCCCGTCTCAGCCCCAGCCCGTCCAAACTAGGTCCTCATCTACTAAGTCGCAGCCACAATCTCCCCGCCCCAAACTTCCTACTCCTCCTCAATCAGTTCTACCTCCTCGGTCGGAGCCCGCTGACTCAAAGAGAAAGAGGAGTCCCAAGGGGAAGGAACCCATGGATGGGAGAAAATCTCAATCCTCTCAGGAGAAGGACGAAACCCCGCGAGTTCAAAAACAGTTAAAGATTGGGCACCAAAACAAGGGGAAAGGGATCGAAACCCAATCCGCGCTGAGTGCTTGGATTCCCGCCCCAATGAAAGGAGGCTATCCGAGCTAGGGATAGTACCGCGGCAGGTTTGACTAGTGCCAAAAAACAAGCCGAGGAACAGACAAAGTGCCTACTGGCAGCCGATGAGCAATTGCAGATTGCTAAGGAGCAGATCGGTGATTTAAAGAAGAAACTGATCGAGGCAAACAATGCTAAGGGGGTGGCGGAATTTGCCAAGGACGAAACCGTGAGGGCCAAGCAGGAGGTTGAGTTTGCCAGAACTGAGGCCGAAGCTGCTAAGGACAAGGCTGAGGAGAATAGTTATGAGGCGAGGGTGGCTGAAATCCAGGCCTCCCTTAAAGCTCAAATCCCTGGAGTATGCAGGCTATACTGCTCCCAGGTTTGGGAAGAGGCCCTCAAACGAGCTGGGGTGGAAGCTTTATCCAACTTGTGGAAGGCGGAGAGCGTATTTTATCCTCCATCCATCCGTGAGACCGTCTCCGCCAACTCCAAGGCTATGAGCGCTCCACAGGAGGCTAAGGCTGTTCAGTTAGAAACTGCTCAGATCATAGTCACTCCTAGCAAGTTGACTGAAGGAGGAAAGCCTCATGATGCGACGGAAGCACCTGGAGGTCTGAATCCCGAGATGCCTAAAGAGGGTGCTGAGCCTACGGTCAGTGCTCTGAGCCTACGGTCAGTGCTCAGATCTCTGGTGCCGAGGAGCCAGCCATCTTCGTTTAGCCCTTATAGGCCATTCCCCTTACTGATGTCCCCAAGAACACCGAAACTGATCCTGCTCAGTCTTCCCAAGAAGGGGATGTCTCTTAGGGCCCCGAAGCTAGTCCTGCTTGGCCTTCCCAGGATGTGGCCAAAATGAGATCGAAGAAGTGGAGGCCCTGGCCAACTTTTGTATTTGTTTCTAGTTTAACTGTTAACTAGTTTCGCTTTTGTTTTGAGGACCTTAGAGTTTGCTTGCAGTTGTACTCTTTGACCACTTATATGAAATTCTTTTCTTCCTTTTTCCTTTAAATTACATGTTAGTTACCCTTGCTGATATTTACTATTGTTGCGAATCTCATGATTTTTGAACTAGTTATCTTAACATGTATGAATGGTTGTGCATATGATATATTTGGGATCACATCCCGGAATTCTAACTTACCCGCACCCATGGGGCGTTGAACTTGTGTCTGAACATACTTCTGGGGAGATGAAGGCATCATCCGAGATGCCATGTGTGTTATTAGGCCGAGCCTGGTATCTAGATTTTCTTTAAGTAGTTAGTTTCCCCATAGGTTTGAGTCCGAGGACCGTGCAATACCTTGGTTCTGTCCAAAACTTATAATTTCTTTAAGTAATTGGTTTCCCCATATGTTTGAGTCCGAGGACCATGTAATACCTTGGTTCTGTCCAAAACTTAGATTTTATTTAAGTAGTTGGTTTTCCCATAGGCTTGAGTCCGAGGACCATGCAATACCTTGGTTCTGTCCAAAACTTAGATTTTCTTTAAGTAGTTGGTTTCCCCATAGGTTTGAGTCCGAGGACCATGCAATACCTTGGTTCTGTAAAAAACTTAAATTTTTTTTAAGTTTTAGAGGACTAGCCCCTCGGCTAAGAGGTGGGGCGTTGACTTGATGTTGGAAGCCCCTAGAACTGCCCGTGTCACTAGTGCGTCGAAGCGTAGCTCCTAGTGGAACTTTATATTAGGGCAATAACAACGGGTTGTTAGAAGTGATGGAGGGGCTTCCGCAGACCCTTGTTTGACAGGAGCTCGACCCTACCACCGCCTGGACCAATGCACAAGCCTTTCTCACAAATGGCACCAATTGTGAGGACTCAATTTGTAACGATCCCAAACTGGTATTGGGTCCGTACGTTAAAGACCCAAACAATAAAATTTATAGAGTGTGGGCTGAAAGACTAGGCCTTGCTTATCGAACAGTGGTTGGTCATGGTGTTCATGATGGGCACACAGAGATGAACTAAGTTTACCCAAGGATCTTGTCCATGAAGCTTCCTGTTCTTCCTATTCCTCTATCTATTTGGATACCATGGTTCAAGCCCCTCCTTTTTTGGCGCATTAGCCCTTGCATTATATATCCCTTCCCAGTTAATCCTGACCTTCCATCTGTTGATCAGGCAGATACTTACTCGAGTGCCTGTATCATCAGCCGCTTCCCCCCATTTTATGTTAGTTGCAATAATCAAAGCCACACCGTTCAAGGGTATTTTCCCATCAATGTGGCTAGGACGTTTGTTGGCGCATTCAATGTGGAGGTGACGTCTTCTCCTTGAACCAATCCCACATTATACCCCCGTGCGTGTCTCATTTCTGGGAGCGCTTTGGAGGCTGCCTTTGATGACGTGTCGTTCTTCCCTTTTAGGCCTTGGGATGCCGAGGACATGGTCATCCTCGGCTGCATTCCTAGGCTATTTGGTAATTTTAATACTTGTCCTCGGCAACTATTCTCCTCGGTGCGGGCCTTGGGCCTTAATGGAAAGTGGGCCGGGACCACAAATTCTCTAGCCCCACAATAATAATTTTGGTTCTTTTTATTTTCTTCATCTTAATGATATGTATAATACAATTGAACATAAGATGATTGTTATAGGGCCAAAAAGAATAGTTAGAAATTATTTCAAAATAAAAGTATAAAGTATCCATGCATCGCATGGGACGTTGACTAATTACATTAAATGCATTCACCTATTCTCTGACTTTTTGATAAATTATATTTCTCTTTGAAACTAAAACCAAGCGTTGCTTTCTTCAAAATAATTTCCCAACTAAGTAATAGAGCTAGGTATACTATAACTCAAAGCAACCCTCTGGGCCAATGTAAGAAACAGTATGAACCCATTCAAATCCTATGGTAGAAAGCCATAATTTGTCCAACAAACCAAAGGTGTCTCTATAGCAAAAACCAAATCATACCCATTATAAGAATGGAATAATGGGGACCAAAGGGGACAATAGAACATAAGAGAATAAAAAAACACCAATGTATATTGCTTCCTTCACATTTTCCCCCTCTTTATCTAACTCACATAGCTTCCAAAAAAATATCCCATCAAGCATGCGCTATTAGGATTTCACTTTCTCCCTTCCAAACAAACTTTTCTTTTGTTTTATTACATTATTATGTATGATATTGGTTTCCCCCTTGTGGACTAAGCTTCTTTTTTTTTGATAATCTGCCATTTTATTCATATAGAAAAAACTAAGAAACAGGCGGGCAATCTGCCATACAAGCAAGCCTTAAGAGCAGAGGCAGAACGTTTGAGCTAAAACAAAAGGAAATATGATAGGACCGGCTCAACGAATTTGAGGGCTTTAGGCAAAAGCTTTAAATGAGGCATTTTATTATATTTAATTATAAATTCATATATTTTTTTCAATTAAAATTTATTTTTCTTGCTTTTTGAGAGGCAAAATTACTAATTAAATTTTTGCATTCAAGTTTCGCTAACATTTCATTTTCAATTGATAATATGGCTAATTCACTTAATTTTTCTTATAAAATAGTTAATTTTAAATAGGATTTTATTAATTTTAATTTTGGAAAACTTCTTTTTATGGAAGCAATTGTAACAAGTATAGTTAGTAATATTCTGAAAGCAATACATACATTTGGACTAAACTTGATTGGATCTACTAAGACCAACCCACTATCCATCCATACCACTAAATTTGACTTTTAAAAAAAAAAAAAAAAAACAAACGTGTAGGACGGATCAATACTTTAAGTGGGTCACCCACTTAAAGTATTGATCCATCCTAGTCCTACACGTTGTCCATTCCATAGCCTTCTAGAGAATACTAAAGAAATCAGTACAAACAAAAGAGACTAAAGTTAAGATAGTAAACAGTAGTAGAGTACAACTAAACTAAAGTTAAGCCAAAAATGAGAATAAAAACCCAACAGCAAACTGAACTATGAAGAAGACGAAAGAGGTAAAGGAAGAGAAAACAAAAAATGAACTTGAAATGAAGATCTGTGAGCACACCAAGTCTATTGTCAATACCAATTGATAAGTAAGCCAACTAAAAAGAGTGTTTTTTTTTAAGAATCAAGATGGAGAGTGTGAGTGTTTTTTTTTTTCCTGCCTTTTCTTACTTGTTTATTCTTTCTTTTTTTCTACATTTTGTTATATTTTATTCTACATTTTGTTACTTGTATATTGAAAAATCAATGTCTCTCTTTCTCTCCTTCTCTACATTTCAAGTAATGAATATGGGTTTTCTTAATGAAATGTGGTGCAAAGGTTTGATCTAAAGGATACTTGGATGTGGTGATTTTTTTTTCCCTGAGAAAGCTAAAGATTTGATGATGTGATTGGACTAAATGTCATTTTAGCCTTTTTACTTTGTGAGAAATAGTTAGAAATAATTTGTTGTTCTCAATTTTCAATTAGGGGCTTAAATAATTTGGGCAGGACTTACTCTTTTTTTTTTTCTTACAATTGGGGACGGTGGCCTAAATGGCTTATAGGTTCGGCCGGCATTAGAAACATCAGAAGATAGAGCTAACTTAGTAGCAGTATGTGCTGGGATATTGCATAGTCTTCTAACCCACAAGAAAGTGCAGCTAACAAAGCAAGGCCGGTCAGACTCTGTTTATGGTAAGACAAGTTGAATGTTTTATTGCATATTTCATCTTATGAAGTTAAGTGTGGACTTGTGAGGCAAGTACACTTACTGGTTTCAACATGTTTCTGATAGAAGCTTTTACTTATTAAGATTTTGGTTTTGCTAGCTTGAACGTGCACCTGTGGACTAAACGTTGCTATGATTTTAACAACTTAAGCACCAACTTGCATAATAAGAGATCAAGAACTCATACGATGCAAAATATCTTATAGTGAGTCGCTTAATGAATCTTACAACACCCCTGACTTCTTCATTATGTCTGTCACTATTAAATGCCATCCATCGCGACATAATAACTTGGTATGTTCTAATTGTTGCTACCAAATGCTCCCCACCTCTACTGAACTCTATATTGCTGCTTTTTTTTTTTTTATATATTATGAACATCATTAATTATTGCTTACTTGTTATACAATGAAATTAAAAACATCTTCCAGCTTGTAAAAGTTTTAACCATACATAACGGTAGTGGTCTATGGGTGATCCATTGGCAAGAGTTTCAAACTTGACTCATCAACAACTTAGGGTTTTTCGAGTATAATATATTAAAGCATGGCATGTGTACCAGCCACAAAAAACCTTTTACATATTAAATCATCAACATGTATTATTTATACAAATTACATAACTTGTTAAAAAGTACATATTTATATGATTTTTACTATCGCTGCATAAATCCAAATCAATGTAGAGTGAACTTTTACTTTTGCACATCTGCTCGGATTGGAATTGTGATAGTGGCTAATTTGGTAATATTCAGAGTACACTGTGCAGTGTATATATAAGCAGAGGCCTTGCATTCAATGCGTAAAACACGAAAGCATCAACCATGACGCCAGCTGTGCTCTCCGCCTTATCACAAACCAACTCATCCTCCACTCTCAACGGCCTCATACCGTTCCCTCCAAAACCCCAAAATTCAAAACAAAACATCTTTCTTAAGAACAAGATCTCACGCAGAGACATTGCTTCTCTCTCATTCTCATTCTCATTCATCGCTCTCTCTCCTTTCCTCTCTCCAATCGCTCCTGCATCTGCATTCTCCATTGGCATCTGTACGCACGACTCTTTTGCATTCATCGATTCCTATTTCTCTGTTCTTGTTATTGTTATCGAAACCCTAATTTCTTGTTTGGTACACAGCAGGACCGAAAGACTGGTTAAAAGAGCAAAAGAGGAAGTCCTCGAGGTTCATCTTGGCACCGATTGACGCTTCGCGAGAAATTCTTCGCTCTGTCTATCTCTCACTCAGTATGATTCTCTATTTCTCTCTGATTCTTTGGTGTTATTATTATTATTTTGGTTTGATTTGTTTGGTTTTTTGAAAAGCGGCTAGGGATTCTGAATATACTAACAAGGATTTAGAGGAAATTCAAGAGCTGTTGAGATCGGCCGCTAGGGATTGCGTTCCACAAGAGAGGAATTCGCTTGTTAGCTTTCAAGCCAGCACCGGAGTCGAGGTTAGATTTCTTTTTCGGTTCCTAAATTTAGGGTTTAGATTACTGTGGTTTCGACGATACGGTTTTTTTTTTTTAATTGGTATGAATTCAAGTAATGCTTTGAAATTGTGAAATTTTCTAGATGTTGATGAATTTTGATGTCTAATGTGAAAAAAAATTTGAACAATGATTAGAGAAGTGATAAGAATGTGAGACTGGAAACTGTTTATAACGAATACCTGTTATTCTTATTTGTTCAAGTAAACTTAATGAAGGTAACTACGAAGATTGAATGAGGGATAAGAATTTGTGACCTTAAACTAGTTATGGTTATAGTTAAGATTTGTATCATGAGCAGGTTTGCACATTTCGACTGATTGTGAAAAATGCGGCTTCCTTGCTTGATAAGAAGGATCCTGTGAAGTTGGAAGCCGAAGCTATGCTAAATGATCTTATAAGGTAGCTATTGCTCTATTGTTTTGTGCATATGCTCCTGGCTTGTAAACCTATTATCGTGTAAAACATCTCTATGTATTGTTTAAGTTCTCAAGTTGGCTGCTACAACTATGTTTGGTAATTGTTCACTTTAGGCTTTGTTTGAGTGTTTATAAGGGAATGGAACGGAATGATCATAAAGGAATGGAAAGGAAGGGAATGAAATGAAATGTATTTAAGCAAGGGAAAGGAATAGAATGGAATTAAGTAACTTTGATTGGATGTTTGGGAGTAACATAGAGGAAATGGAATAAAAAGCAATGGAATGGAATGTAAGTTATTTTGTTTGGAAGTGACATAGAGGAAATGGAATGAAATTATTTTATGACAATATTACTATTAGACTCCTATTTTAAAATAAAGAGCTGAATATATAGGGGTATTTTGGGAGTTTTAGTAAAAAATTCATTTAATCTAATTCTATTCCTCCCAAAATTGGGAGGAATGGAAATTTGAGGTTTTAAGGTTCCTTCCTACCCATTCCCTCCTATTTAAACTCTCAAACAAAAGAATAGATTCTCTATTCCCTCCATTAAAATTCTCAAACAAGGGAAGGGAAGAATATTTTAAAATTATTTTTTTCATTCATTTCCATTCCCTCCTCCCAAACGAGAGCTTAAACTCTCAAATAAGGGAATAAACTTTCCATTTCTCCAAAACTCCCAAACAAAGAAAGGGAAGAATATTCTAAAATTATTCTTTTCATTTCTTTTAATTCCATTCCCTTCTCCCAAACGAGAGCTTAGTAGCCTCCGTCTGTGTATTGGAAAGGAGGTTAAAAGGGACTGATAATGACCATATTGCATAAGGAAAAAGAAGCCAGATTTAAGCATTGTAGAATATGTCTCTCCTTTTCCTCGATATTTAAATTACCAAACAAATTAGTGGCTTGACATTGGTTTTTTTTGCTAAAAGAATTATGATCAATTTCCTTTGTTTCTTAATTATTATTATTTTTTATTGCAGATCTTTCACTTCTCTTAATGGCCTAGCAAGTGAAACTGACATTCAACTTTCTTCCAATAGGTATGCCCTGCATATCAAGTGTATGAGAAACACGGAGTTTAGAGAATTGTTTGCATAAATTATTTGGTATCTCGTTGAACTGTTTCTCTAGTTTCCAAGCCAAATGATTGTTATCACCAGAAGGTGCTAAGTTTCTAAGCTGTCAAAGTGTCTCAATTCAAGTGTCTTACAAAGCATTAATCTCAGAGACACATACGATGAAAGGATTCTAATCACTTTTTAACTTTCTTTAGAAATTCAAGTCTCCTAGAAACATGTTTTTAAGTCTGAAAGTTGCCATAAGACATCTGGCTATCTCCTAATTTATCTATTTTCCTTTTCAACTGCAGAGAAAAGGTAGTAGTTGCTCTCATGGATACCATATCCGTCCTTGACAAGTTTGAGCAGGGAGTCAAAGAATGCCTTGAAGTTTGACAATCATTCTCTGATTAAATTATGCTAGTTTATATTGTGCTTAAAGGCTTTGCAGCTTTTATCTGTTGGACTTGGAACTCGGAAGATGATGAAAGTATGTCCATATTTTGACTCAATCTTTGTTTTCCTGTAGTTTTTTTCCTTTCCAATGTGTCCTTTCCCTTGATCTCAATATTCATTGTTCATGACTATTTCTCTATGCAGGCAAGATTTTAGTAATGAAGTTTTATTATTGGAAGGAGGTTGATGTTTGTTTCCTTAGCTTGGTTCACCTGTTGAACTAAAGTTCTCTGGAATGGTTATTGTGGATGCATTCTCTTATCCTCACCCCTTGCCTTCCAAAAGAAAAAAAATATCTTCTGTTTATTGTACTTGAAGCTTTTTGTTACAAGTAAATGGAAATTGGAAGGTACTGGAATTGTGGAAGTTTGTCCATTTTGACATGTTCTTAGCTGTATATTAATTGTTTATCTTTCTGTTATGTCACCTTTTGTTATTATTATTATTATTTTTTTAATTATTTTTTTTCCAAGTCTTTGGTAGTGGCAATATATTTGCAATCAAGTACTATTATTTGAAGGAATTCAGTGTTGATCATTTTTAGTGACTCTTCCTTGGTTTGTCTGTGGAATTCATGACAAAAGCACACATAGCTCACTTTCCTCAAATCAAAACCAGTGTAAAATTTTAATTTTATATCATATCTCTAGATGAGTGTCAAATCCTACCCTGTTTCTACAAATTAAACCTTTACATAGTATCAGGATTTGTCATGATTTTTTTAATTTTGAATTTGCATGTGGTTGACCATGGATACAATTTCACATGCTACTAGAATTCTTTGCATTTATAATGAAGTCAACAATTTTTTGTTTTGGGAGTGTTGTGTGAAACAAAGGCTTTTCTATATGCAAAGCTTTGGTGAAAATATAACCACTTTCTTGGTAAGTTAATGAGGCAGGGCCTATAATATGGTAAGGAAACAAGGAAACAATCATCAATAAAAGTATGCTTGTTGTCTGTAAATTGTGGCACATAATATCAATGACGTGATTTAGCATTATTGCCTGTAACTCTTTCCAAAGGGATGCTTTGAAATCTCACCATTAAATGCCAGCCATCATATGCTACTGCAAATTTCCAATCTTCAATATGGAATAATGTGCTCGCGATGTGTTATTTTGCCTTGTTGAATTATTATGTTTATACTTCATTTGAGATTTGACTACATGTCAAGCATGGCCGAGTAAAGCTACAACTGTTTATACCTGATGTACACAATCTTTTGGATGATATTGCTTTTGCCTTTTGGTACTAACTTCATTGTGAAAAAAATTGTTATTTTTTCCAGATGGATTATACATTATACTGGCAGACATTTTTGTGAAAAATGGATGTCATGGTTGATGAGTTAAATTTGCACTTTTAATGCTCGAGTATAGCTTGTCTCATGATTTGCAAACTATAAAATTAAGGTATTTTTGTGCCTGGTTGAGAGTCGTGCACTGCATCTCCTCTTGTCAACAAAAGAAGCTCACGCTAGGTTTCCTGTCTATTTTGATCAAGGACATGCAACTATAAGCTTTTAGAGGAGTTCCATTTCAGGTCAGTCATTCCTTTGAGTCCTTGACAGGAAGACAAGAATCCAAGCCCTATGGGTGCATTAATAGATCGTTGACAATAATATCTTGGCTAATGACTTATTTTTTGGAGTGATTGATGGATGGTGCTAAGCATGTTGGCGTACTTATGTCAATCATATAGGCCATAGTGTTTGGACACAGTTTGAGTTCCCCATAACCTCTGCTTTGGGTGCGTATGAAAGGTTACAAATGGTTGTGATGGCGATGGGGCAGTGAAAACCGTTTTCTGGGTGGACCTTGTCTAAAAATTCTGCTTTGGTTCCCCTCTTAATGCAATTAGTGAAGAAGAAACCTTCATCAGCTGCTTCAATGTGGGCATTTCCTTGTCCACCAGTGCCCCCCCCCCTCCCCCCCCCCCCCCCCCCCCCCCCCCCCCCCACAGCCACACCTGGGTCCATTCCTTTAGTTTTCCAGCTAAACCAGATGAAAACATTAAATAAAAGTAGTTCTAGTTGAATTTCATATTAATTTGAATTTGATATGCAAATGAACAGAACTATTAGAGATTTTCTCTAGAAAAAATGAATCTTTATGCTTGAACATTTTTCTCTTGATGTTTGAAATTGTAGTTAGTGATTTTCTAGAACAACATCAAACGGCAATCATGTTTTTTCATCCGATTATTTTTCAAATGCAATATGTACTGTTTAAGCAATACTACAAACAATGATGCCTACATCTATGCTATAAATGCTAGCTGTCTGTATTATTACTGATCTTTTGGCTCTCTAGAGAATGGTTTGATTGGGTGAACCAGAAGCCTGCACTAAATATAAGCGACAGCACGGTGTTCCATCATCTGGGTTGAGTTGTACGGATCTAGGCAAGCTGCGAAGCTTGTTGAACAGATTTAGTGGATCGTGCATTAGCCCAAAATGAGCATCTGGATCACCAATTTGTGAAAGCTCAACGCGAGAAAACCCAATAGATGGCAGGAGATGATCTGGCCAATCACTGTAGAAGTGGAAGATTGAACTTGAAAGCGTGGTTGATGGTTGGTTCATGAAATCTGCCAATAGGACTGTGGGGGTAAGGACACACTTCTCAGCTATGATCTTTAGTACCTGCATGGCATGGGGGTGGGACAGGTAGTATAGGATACCTTCAAGAATCCATATTGTGTTCTTCTCTGGTACAAACCCTGATATTTCAAGCTTTTCAAGCCAGTCATCATCCCTGATGTCAGCTGCCACTCTGCGCAGGGATTTTGCTTTCAACGTTAGATGCTGGCGTTCATATGTGGAATCCATTGCTGCCTGTAGAAGAGTTGTTTTCACTTGCAAGACTTCGGCAAAATCAACTTCAAAAACATCACTATCCTTCAAGCAGCTTAAACGGTATGCCCTTGCATCCATTCCTGAAGAAAAAGGACCCCCCAAAAAAAGATCATTTTCATTGTTTCATAATAATGAATGCAGCCCAACATTGAAGTTAAGAGTTAAAGTCGATCCCTTATAATTTTTGGATTCGGAATGCCAGCCTTTATTTTGTTAAAATACCACACTGCCTAGGATACAAGTTATCAAGGTGGTAACCTAAGACATTTGCTAGTTGTTTGGTAGTGTAAATCTTTACAGTATCTTCTTTCTAGATTAGCCATGGTCCATACGTTGCATCAATTGGAATATTTAGGCTTACTGTGGTGTGCATATGCATGTGTTTATTATCATTAAAGATTTGTAAATCGTGGTTCTGCAGTTGGATTTGGTATGCAAACTGTTTGCTAGAGTGGCCTCCAGCCCCTCTTTTTCTTATTTTCTTTTATTTTTTATTATTTTTATTATTTTGAAATACAAATCTTCAGGAAGAGTGTGGTTTCAATCACCTGGTTTGCTTTAGACTTAGCAGGGTGAGCGTACAACACATAGGACAAGGCAGTGTAAATAATCAGGCAGTGTAAATAATCACTCTTCTGTGGGTATGGATAATGAATTGTTAAAATGATTTGAACCAATATTCATTAAAAAAAAAAACTCACATTTTACTTAGAAATATGACAATTTTAGGCTCTCTTTAGTTTCAGCTGTATTAGTCTATATATTACCTTGTAACAATTATATGCCGGTCAATCAAATGCAAGAACTGTGGTAGATCAATTACTAACCTGCACCAAGGATAACAACTTGGGCTTCTTTGCTATTGAAGGATTTAAGTGCAGCTTCAAGTTTTGAATCAAACCAAAGAGTTCGAACTGCAAGAATCACCCCAGAAACTTCTCGTGCATTATTGATGCGGTCTTTCTTTATCTTCTCATATAGGCTTTTAAGATATGACTCGCCTGCAAGCAAGCCTGCTAGTGGATCATGGATCAAATGCTTCCACAGGGCTCTTCCTGCTGCTGTTTGGCACGCTGACCGTTGGAGGGGATCCCATTTGTGTTCAATTGTGGCATGGACTTCACGAACAGTTTCAGTCGATAACAAGTCTGGAAGCTTTAGCTCGGACCACATTGGGTCTTCAGGTAAGGCATTTTCTTGATCTGACATGCCTTCAAATTACACCACTACCTGGAGATTGATAGGATTGATAGAAAGGTAGTGAAGGAGATAATGCATGCTTTGTAAGTCATAGACTTAAATGAGAACAATGGTAGTAGAGATAAGAAAACAGAGCCACACACAAAATTAACGCTTGAGAAAAACAGGTCTATCGTATCCTGCTTCTTTGCCCTTATTGAAAAGGAAGGTAACAATGAAGTCCACGACTACCACAATTAATTATGCCTCCCTTTCCGTCTCTAGCATCGAAAAGTACCCATAATGGCTCCACCAAACATGACATGTTATCAAATGTGAGTGGCTCTCAACTTAAATAACTACCCCTCCACTCTCGTATGTATGCTGTCTGAAAAATGTTGGAACCACAAAAAATGGCACAATCTTGTGTCACAACTCACCACTTGGCAAGTTGTGATTGGTGAAGGTGTGTCCCCACATGGCTCACAGACACTTCATCAGTCACAACTTGCCACGTGGCGACAAGCGAGTTGTGGCACAAAGTTTTGCAATATTTGGTGGTCTTAACACAACTCATATTGTCTAGTACCTAGCGCTCCGTAGCTTTTTGGTTGCATGTGACAAGTGCGCACTCCATAGCCTTTTTTTTTTTTTTTTTTGAGAAATATGCCATGTGCGTTTGTGAATTGAGATTTTTAAGTAATTTTGTCCCTTTTTTTTTTTGTAAATTTCATCAACATACTTGAGATTTAGACTAATGTCAATCATATTCAAGATTTTTCAAAACTGATCAATTTGGTCCCTAAAATGCTAAAATTAACTTAGTCCATAAAAACTGTTAGGCTATTTAGTCATTTTTCTCAATTATCTTAAGGACTAAGTTGGTTTTAGGAACCAAATTGGTTAGTTTTGAAAAGTTTTGGATCTAATTGGCATTAGCTCAAATCTCAAGGTATGTTAATGGAGTTTACCATTTTTTAAAAAATTATTTATTTAAATTGTAACCATTCAGGGTTAAAGGAAGGGTAACTTTTTTTTTGGAAAAGGAAAAGGAAGGGTTACTTTGTCAACAAATAAATGGAAATCAGAATAATGATTGTCAATACTTGCTTAAATATTAATGATATACTAAAATGTGAACCATTCATTTAATTTTGATGGATTAGGCTTTTAAGATTTTTCATAATACAATTATCTTTAAAAAAAAAAAAAAAAAAAAAAAAAAACTCTAGAGTCTTAATCCGCTTATATATATCTCACACTAATGGAGAAACACTTGTTATTCACGGCCACAAGTGGAGACTGGGGATAGGTTTTTTTGTCGAGTAGTAGGGGTTTTTGATTGCTCACAGTTTTTTTCCCCTCCACCCGTCCACAGCCCCTAGTCCCCACGACGAATACCTCACATCCCAATTTCCTCATTCGGTACACACCACTACAAAAGTGTGGGCATTAGGTGGAAGCTGTGAACACTTGATGTCCGCACAATGTGGGTAGCGTGTATTAAGTGTGAACATTAGGAGTGTGAAATAATAATTTTCTTAGTTTATTATTTCTAGTTCTAATTCAAATATCTTTTTTGTTTTTAGAGATAGATAAAGTATATTCCTTTTTTTAAAAAAGTAAAATTTTTTATTCCTTGAAAATTGTATATTATCTTTGAACAAGAGTTATTAAAAATAGTATTCTAATATGAAATAAAAATAATTATTTCTTTACTTTAATGCTATCTTAAAACCAAAATGTGAAGTAAATTGAAAATGGAATGGAGGGGATATTTGGAATGTTACAAGTTACATGGAATTTTGCTCTCAACTTGTACGTGGAAATGGAATGGAAGTGATATTTGGAATGTTAGAGCATCCACAGCCGGAAATGGAAATGCCTATCCTATCCTATTTTACCATCCCAAAAAGCTACTTTATCAATTATACCATACCATTTTTCAATACACCCAACATCCCAAAACTCTATTTCTTTTCCCAGTTTATTTAAATATTCCTTTTTATTATTTTTTTACTATTTCTCTCTCTCTCTCTCTCTCTCTCTCTCTCTCCTTTTCGTCTCTGTCCCTCAACCTCTGGCACAAGAACGGATAAGAAAAAGAAAAAAAGCAACCGGCAAGGTCTCTCATGGGCTTAACACCACCACCGTTCAACCACCGTCAAACCAAAACCAAATTAAACCACCATCAAACAGCGCCACCACCCCAAAGCAACCAAAGCAACGCCACCACCATCAAACCAAAACCAAAACTACATTAAAAAAAAAACCATCAAACCCAACGATTAACCCATTAAAAAAAAAAAATCAATATCGGAGCCATTAGAGCTCCGATTCAAACCCATCGGAGCCACCACTAGCAAACCCATTCAAAAAAAATCACCAGCAAACCCAAACAAATCACCAGCAAACCCAGCCCTCACGCCGATCCAAACTCAGCCCTCACGCCGATCCAAACCTAGCTCGCCGATCCACGCCAATCCAAACCCACCATCAACTGCTTCCAGCCCGCCACCATGCCCAGATCAACCCATAACCCTCACGCCCAGATCAACACAGAAACCCACAAATCCATAGCAACCCATCGGAATCCATAACCCATCAGAATCCTAGCAAACTGAACTGAGATAGAGAGGACGGAAGTGCTGAGATTGTATGGGTTTCGGGTTTGAAGAGGAGAGAGCAGAACGAAGAACAGAGAAATTGGAGAGAGAAAGTGAAATGAAATGAGAGAGAGAGGAGAGAGAAGAAGCATCAGACAAATAAAAAACTAATTTTTATTATACAATACTGCTACAGTACCATCTTACATATAAGATGGTACTGTAGCAGTATTGTAAATATTTTTGCAATAGGATGCTTTTGCAAGTCCGGCTGTTGGGAGCTTTTAAGGCTTAGATGCTAAATACCAGTGGAATATGACATTTACAAGTCCCACTGTTGATGCTCTTACAAGTTACATGGAATTTAGCTGTTCTACTTGTGCGTTATACGCACGTCAATTGTTGGTCCCGCTTTGTGGAAATGGTAAATCCTTATTCCTCACCTGCTATACGGATGTTTTCTTTTTTTGTCCAATGACGCGCTGAGGCAATGGTCTCCACTTCATATAGCACTCAAATAATTTCGGCCTTTGTGTTGTTTTATGGATTTTCTAAACTTTGGTCATGTACTGCTTGGGACCGTTTTCTCTTCTTTTTTTTTTTTCTTTTTGATAAACTTCAATTCAATAAAAAACAAACACAAGACTACAAAGGAGGGTATCCTTCCTTACAAACAGCAGCTAAATCTGCAGGAAGGATATCCTTAAAATAGAAAAAAGAAGAGCCGGAAAGTAAAGAACATCTAGCAGCTACATGGGCTGCAGAATTACAAGCTCTGCAGCAACATGGACCGTTTTCTCTTCTTAATCCTTCAATTACTCATTCCTCAAAAAAAAAAAAAAAAAGCCTTCAATTACTCAAAGCTTTGAAACTTCTATGTCCCTCCCCCTCCCCCTCCCCCCTCCCCCCCAATTGAATTGCAATTGATTACTAAATCAAAACAATAATCAAGATTTACAAAAACTTTTTTTTTTTTTTTGGAGAAGAAACCCCAACTGGGGTAACGATTGTATTATTGCATCCTTAAAATATCAAGTTGCTAGACATCAAAAATATCTAAAGGAACAAACTCCATCCAAACAAGAAAAAGGATTATTGGTGGCCCTTCTAGCAAGTTTATGGGCAACACAATTTCCTTCTCTGTGAGTATGCTTAATAGAAATAAAAGAAAAGCTAGAAAACACAAACTTAATGTCTTGCAAGACATGACCCATATACGAATTGTTCATGTAGTCACCAAGAATAGCATTTACAACTGATTCAGAGTCACCTTCCACTTCCACCTTGTCGAAACTGAGTTCCACAGCAAACATCAGAGCCTGATGAGTCGCTACCACTTCCACCATCTCCACCGAAGTAGGTGATGGAATCTGTTGTGAGAGAGCAGCCATAACAAGTCCTTGGTCATTTCGGATTATTACACCGATGCTAGCTAGTCCATCTTGAGAGAACAACGCGTCGTCGAAATTCACCTTCACATACGATGCACTGGGAGGCTTCCATTTTACTGCACGGGCTGTTCATGGAATAGCAGTATGGTTGGGACGTAATTGCTGGAATTCGCGCAGAGCATCTGACGCCTTAGGAGGAAGCATATTAAGAGAAACCACAGGCTTACCCATACGGGCTCTGTTTCTATGCTGCCACACTTTGGATACCATCATAGCGAAAAGCTCAAGTGTAAATTTATCTGTCGAAGCCTGCTCAAGGATCTCGATGAAGTTGGAGCATGTGCCCGTGTCTACCATGAGCCTGCTGAAACTAACCTTCCACATATCTTCTAGAATCGGGCAAGTCCAGAGTGCATGCATCGTGTTCTCTGGCTGTGCCTTACACTCTGAGCAAACATCTTCATTAAGTACTTTCCTCTGAACCAGATTAACCTTTGTTGGCAACGAGTTGGTCCTCGCTTGCCAAACAAGAGTCTGAACTCTATTAGGAACCTGCATACTCCATATAGCCTTCCAAACATTAGAGACAACACCACGATCAGCTGTAACTTGCGACTCTGTGTCTTCTTGTTCCATTAAAACCCGATAACCGGATTTCACTGTATATACTCCATCTTGGGTGTAAGGCCAAAAATGAAGGTCATCCCGATCAAATAAGCTAAGCGGGATAGCCTTGATAATTGCTACCTCTTCGGGTATAAACATACTATCAATCTCTGCCACTTTCCAACTCCTATCCACCTGATTAATTAGACTAGAAACTAAGGAATTTTCATGATTGTCTGAGACAGGGGAGAGGACTCTACCTTATCTAGATCTAGGCAACCAGGCGTCTAGGAAAATTC
The DNA here is from genome assembly GCF_001633185.2 of Quercus lobata. Lineage (NCBI taxonomy): Eukaryota > Viridiplantae > Streptophyta > Magnoliopsida > Fagales > Fagaceae > Quercus > Quercus lobata. The sequence goes on along the minus strand of NC_044905.1, from coordinate 8,621,011 downwards.
TCACTTTAGAGCCATTCCCAATCCTCCATTTCAGTCCACTCCTAATGAGGTCTCTTCCCTTCAAAATACTCCTCCAAGCAAAAGACCATTTATTTTCCTTAGCATCAAAAATTGATCCACGAGGGAAAATTTTTGATTTAAAGAAATGGAAAAATAGAGAGTCTTGATTTTGAAGTAGGCACCAAACTTGTTTGGCCAGCATGGCGTCGTTAAACTTTTGGAGCTCCCTAAAACCCATGCCTCCAATGGCTTTTGGCTTACATAAAGTACGCCATTTAACCCAATGAATGCACCTCCTAGTACCATGTTGTCCCCACCAAAATTTTCTGATCCTAATCTCTATCTCATGGCAAAGTGTAGCGGGTAACTTAAAGCAACTCATAGAATAGGCTAGAATTGCTTGTACCATTGCTTTTAGAAGAAATTCCCTACCAGCCTGTGAGAGGAGCTTCTCTTTCCACCCTTGGAGCTTAGACCAAATACGATCCTTGATGTATGCCAAACTTGCTCTCTTACGCCTACCCACAAAGGATGGTAAGCCTAAATATTTTTCATACTGCTTAATCTTAGGAACTCCTAGGAGAGCTTTGATGGAATCTTGGACTTCACTGGCTGTGTTTTTACTAAAAAACAATGTGGTTTTCTCTCTATTCAGTTTTTGCCTAGATGCTTCTTCATAATTAGCAAGAAGGTTTTGGACATATGTGCATTCCTAAACTGATGCTCTGCAGAAAAGCAAGCTATCATTTGCAAAAAATAAGTGGGTAAATCTAGGACCATTTCTGCAAATAGAAATACCCCTAATATCACCAGAAGCAGCAGCTCTAGAAATTAAACCATGTAAACCCTTAGTGTAGAGAAGGAAGAGATATAGGGATAAAGGGTCCCCTTGTCTCAACCCTCTATTAGGGTGGATGGTTTGTGAAGGCTCCCCATTAATCAGAATGGAGTATGAAACAGTAGTAATACACTCCATCATAAGATCAACCCATCTATTGTGAAAACCCATCTTCCTCAATAAACATTCCAGGAAGGACCATTCGACTCGATTATAGGCCTTGCTCATGTCAAGTTTAAGAGCCATAAAGCTTGTGGAACCTCTTGCTGAGTTTTCATGTAATGTAGAGTTTCAAATGCCATAAGGATATTATCTGTAATCACCCGCCCCGCTTGGAAGGCACTTTGATTCTCATAAACAATAGATGGTAACAAAGGCTTCAAACGATTAGCTAGAACCTTTGAAATCAATTTGTAGATTACATTACACAGACTTATTGGTCTAAACTTAGAGATTCGTTCAGGATTTTTCACTTTGGGAATAAGAGTAACAAAAGTGTAATTAAACTCTTTTGGAATGTGACAGAAATTTAAACAATCTAGTACAGCTTTAGAGACATTATCACCAATCAAGTGCCAGAAAGATTGGAAAAATAGAGGGGGCATACCGTCAGGTCCTGGAGCCTTAAGTGGTGCCATCTCCTTCAAGGCAATATCAACTTCTTGCCTAGTAAAAACTCTGGTCAGGCTGGTATTCATATCCTCAGTAATTAAAGGTTATCACGTCCAAAATACCATGAATATTGGCTGTTCTTTCAGATGTGAACAGCCTTGTATAAAACCCAACTATGATTTCAGCTACCTGAGTAGTATTTGAGCACCAAGAGTTTGTATCATCCATTAATCCCATTATCCTATTACGGCGGAATATCTGAGAAGCTTTGTTATGGAAAAACCGAGTATTATTATCACCACACTTAAGGTGCAAAGCTCTTGCCCTTTGCTGCCACATTAAACTCTCTTTATCCAGTAACTCATTAACCTCCATTCTCAATAGTTTCACTGCATCATAACCAGCCCCCTGTGCTGCTGCATATTCGGCCTTTTCCAACAGTTTTGACTTTTCTTCTAGTTGCTTCCTCACACATCCAAAGGACCATTTACTCCACTTTGAAAGCCTTTCACCACATAATTTAATTCTTTCATACATCATTGGAGAGTTTGATTGAGGAAGAGGAGATAGCCACGCTATCTTGACAGTTTCTCCGCACCCACTCTCTCTAAGCCACATATGTTCGAACCTAAAGGGCTTACAAGGGCTGGTTGCAACTTCTTTAGGATTAATTATTATAGGATAATGATTAGAAACTTTAGACCGGATACATTGTACTCTTGTAGCTTGGTTCAAAGCAAGCCAAGAATGGGAAGCAAGAGCACAGTCTAACCTTTCCAACACCATGTGATCTCCACGCTTGCCTCTCCAAGAATATTTTTTCCCCACATAACCTAGGTCCATAAACCCACAGTCATCCACAACCTCTCTAAACTCCCTCATTGCTGTTTCACTTCTAAGAGCTCCACCTAGCTTCTCATGTGACAGTAGGATCTCATTAAAGTCACCAGCGCACAACCATGGTAAGGAGTATTTCTGATGAAGATTGCGAAGTAAATCCCAAGTCTCACTTTTGCTACTAGCCTCCGGCATCCCATAAATGCCCGTGAACCTCCATGAATTCTCTTTCCCTTTATTGACTATAACATCGATATGATTTAGTGAAAAGGAATCCACATCAATCTGAACTGAGTTCCGCCATAGAAGAGCCAAGCCACCTGCCCTTGTCTCTCTCGGAACCACCCATAAATCATCAAACTGCAAATCATCACGTAACTTCATCAGCCTATCTTCGTATGCCCATGTCTCAACCAAGAACACAACAGTAGGATCTTGCACCCGCAATACCGATGCAAGCTCATGAATGGTGCATTAGTTCCCAAGCCCCCGCACGTTCCAACATAACCAACTCATTGTGTTCGGCGGGGCTGTTGAGCAGCCTCTACCGTTGGAAAAGAAGTTGACTGAAGGACCTCATCTTTTTGTGTGCGACGCTTTGCTGAAGGATGTCTAAAGAAGGAAGCTTCAGTATGGCGTTTACCAAGCTGTGCGTTGCATGAACCATCCTCATAAGAGCTAATGGGCTGAGTAATTCTTACCAATTTAGCTGTAGTGTCACGTACCAAGCCTGGCTTCACTGTAGGGATGTTATTGTTTGGGCTTTTTGAAAAAAGCCCAGATGGATTGTTATTCTGGTAGCCCAATGAATCCGACGTGGCCTCTAGAGAAGGTTCTTCATGTAAGACATCCCCATGCAATCCGAAATCCCTGGACGTGTGTGCCGTTTTTATGGGATTGACTTCATCCTTATTAACCCCATCATTGCGGCGTTGAATAATAGGCGTAGAATCTGGAATATCGTATCTGTCAAAATTCAAATCTGCATTAATTTAAGCCGTAGTAGACGCTTCTTCCTTCTCTGTATTTTCTTGAAACCAACATGAATCCTCCGGCTGCCCTCTCCAATTAAGCTTCGTCGGAAAACTAGCCCTCGCTTTGATCTTCTGTTTCTGAGATTCAAAATACCCAGGCACACAGACAGTATTTTTTTTCGAGGAAAAGAAAGGTAGGGCTCTAATACTAGAATCATACCTTTTATCCTTCGTTTTGAGAGTGCCATTGCTTTGGATCCATACTTCACAATCCTTATTTGCATGATCTAAGCATCCGCACTAGTAGCATAGATTAGGCATCCTTTCGTATTTGAAGATTACCCATGATTGCTCTCCATTTTCCAGTGTCACCACCCTACCACGGCAAAGAGGTTGAGTAATAGCCAAACCCTAACCCTTATGAACCCTTGTCTGCTTGTGTAAGAATCCTTAGGCATGTGTATCACCTCGCCTACCTTAGCACACAATTCCTCTGCCGTCCTCTAGTTCATGTAAGAAATCGGGATGTCATGTACTTGAACCCAAAAAACTATGTCTTTGAAGATCAAGTCTCAGAACGGGAGGGATTGATTGTAGAATTGGAGTACAATAGCGTGTTTATCAAAGCTCCATGGTTCATTGCGTAAAACCCTATTGACATCTCCTTTATTATCAAAGATGAACAGTAGCCTGTGATCACCAAGGTTTTGAATCTGGAAACCATTCTTAGCTCGCCAAATCGGGTTAAAAGTGCGTGCTACTGTGTCCACGTTTAGAGCTCTAGGCGTGAAGAACTTTGCCACAATCGTGAACTCTTGAGACTTGTGCTGTGCCTGAAATTTGAACTCGCCCCCTTATCTATCAGAGAGAGAAAGCTTGTTCCAACTCTTTGTAATGTCATCCATTAGACAGCTACCAAGATCTGCACACTCAAAGCGCTCACTGTTTCCTAGAACCCCAAGAAACAAAGCCCTACAAGCCTTGGAAGTAAACTTATTACTCCAAGGATTCAAACAAAACTCACTCTGAAATTCTACAGTCTAAGATTAACAGGTTTGGAGACCTAGGAAACCATTAGAACAGAGAAACAGTTTGTATCATCAAAAAAATGAAGAATTTCTCCATTCAAGTATTCTTTCAAATAGCCCAAGCTATCATGGAAAAGAGAGCAACCTTACTCATCTTCAAGGTACACCTATTAATTAATTATCTCTCTTTTTTAGCTATCCAAGAAGAGTAAAGTAATATGGCAATAATAAGTTTTTGCCAATAAAAAAGAGTAAGTAGTTTGGGCTATTGCCACGTACTACCAAAACTTAAAAAAAAAAAAAAAATCCAACTTACGGAAGTGTGAATATGCATTTACAAAAACTTATTCATGGCTGTAATTGGCTTCATAGATAATTGACACTGGTTTGATTTTTTATATTATTTATTTATAGGATACTGGTTTTTGTTTTCACAAGGAAAGATTATTAGTTAGCTTATGTTCAACTCTTTAAAATTTATACTTTTACTCCAACTTATTTTTTTTAATCAAGTAAAAGTAAATAAACTACTCAAGCTTAGCTAAATAATTACTCCACTAATTGGACAATGGCAAACATCATTGGCATTGATTGAGATTTTCCAGGGTTTTAAGGATAATTCTTAAAGGGAAACGCTAACGAGTGCTTAGGACACTCGTTAAGAATCTAGTTAAAAAAAAGTTTTTATGAGAAAATAAAAAAAAGTAATTAATGTTTTGATAGTTTTTTTCATTTTCCATAAAAGTGATGTCAAAACTTTCTTAAAATAGGGCATTCGTTAAAAATCCATTTTAGGAAAGTTTTGATATTACTTTTATGGAAAATGAAAAAAGTTATCAAAATATTAATCGTTTTTTTTTTCTTTTCCCATAAAAATTTTATTTAACTGGATTCTTAACGAGTGTCCTTAGAGTACTTGTTAGCATTTAAGTTATTAATTCAGCATATAGGGCACTCGTTAGCATTTAAGTTCTTAATTCAGCATATATTTACTACGATTTAGATTTGATTGCATTCTCTCTCCAAAAAAAGAAAAAAGAAGAAAAAGATTTGATTGCATTTATATCTCCCATATATCCGTTTTTGTTTCTTAAACACTTGATTAAGCCACCGCCGCCAAAACTGATGAATATGCTATTATTAGCGTTTAAACATAGGTATCCAGCTAGCTTAGGTTCAGTGTATTAAATACATTGAACCATGCTAATAATATGCTATTATTAGCGTTTAAACATAGGTATCCAGCTAGCTTAGGTTCGAGTCCATTTTGGGGCCCACCGTACACGAGTCATAAAATTCAAGATTCTAAAGATATTCCCATCCGACGGCTGATATTGATGTTCAAACCAAAGCAATCTCGATGATTTTAAGTGGAGACACAAAAATAGAGAGTGTAAATGTTAAACTCAGTGTCAGCGTATTACACGCAAGAAAAGTTTACTGACAAACAATTGGACACACGATCAATCTGTCCAATTTTAGGATGATCAAACCAAATAAATTGGAAAGTGTGAAAAAGTGAAACACAGAACACAAAAAAAGTGACTTACGAACCTGCACGTTTGCAGATCTTCTTCAAACTGAGAGACAAAACAAACAGTGAGAAAGAGAGAGAGAGAGAGAGATGGGAAACTTGGCGTGTTGTGGGAGTGAGTTCTGGTTGTATGTGTTGGTGATAGTAGGACTGGTGGCCTTTGCTGGGCTCATGGCTGGTCTCACCCTGGGTCTCATGTCTTTGGGCCTCGTCGACCTTGAGGTTCTCATCAAGTCTGGTCGTCCTCAGGATCGTTTACACGCCGGTACTAATTTTCTGTCTCTCACTCTTTTTTTTTTTTTTTTTTTTTTTTTTTTTTTTTTTTATAAATTTTTTTGTAGGTGGGTCACTTTTTTGAGCTGAAAATGAAAAACCCAATAGGGGCATATAGTTAGTGATAAAGAAATGTACTTTTGCCCTTAATTTGTATTAATCCGAAGACCCAGTTGGTTCCTGTGTTAATTGATGATATAATGGATTGTTGGTGCGGATATTTTTACGCTATTTGCTTCCTAAGGCTTTGGAAATTTTAACTCTTTTTAAGAATTGAGATGGTTATTTGTGGATGTTTTAGTAGTATCGTTATGGGATCAATGGGAGAACTTGTTGTTTATGTTATGAATTATGTAATTCATGTTTTGGACAACTAGATTTTCTGTTAGAATATTTGGTTAAGTGATTATATTCCCCATTTCCTAAAAGCTCAAGTTTTTGAGACAATTGGGAACTTATATTGGTAAAAATTAAAATTCCCACTTGTTAGGTCTTACTTATTAAGGGGAGTTTGCACCCCCACATGAGGGGAGTGATAGAATATTTGTGAAGTCTTTAAATTCACTATTTTTTAACAGTTTAAACTTTTAAAACAATCAGTAATTTATCAGGAACTACCTTCCCCGAATAAGATTTCAGCTTGCATATCTTTTTCTTTATTTTTTCATTTGGTGGCTGAGCTGACTCACCGAGTTCAAGTTTCACATGGATTGTGCTGAAGGAAGCTATAAGTTGTAAGTGATGTGTTTTAATTTTTTGCTTTCAGCTAAGATATTTCCAGTGGTAAAGAATCAGCATCTTTTACTATGTACACTATTGATTGGAAACGCATTAGCAATGGAGGTAACTTTGTGGTTCTGGAGGTAGCTGATAGATATATGGTAAAAAAATAAATAAATGTTCTTTTCATATTATCTTTTCTCTCCTCTGCAGGCTCTTCCCATATTCTTGGACAAGCTTGTGCCTCCATGGGCAGCAATTCTGATATCAGTGACTCTCATCCTTGCGTTTGGTGAGGTAGTTTATCACCAGTATGGGAGTAAGTTGTTCTATAAGAAAATTCTAAAGCTACTACCAATTTTACTACAAAAGGCTCACAAACTGATGTGACAATGTATGTAATTGGGGCATTATCAACAATCTAATAAATAAATAAATTTCTTAATTACATTTTTTTTTTGTGTGTTTTTTAAGTGCTAACATGTCAGTTTTTAAGACTGATTAGTAAAATTTGAAATAGGAATTGCATCACTTTGGTTCTGTAATGTAGTCTACTTGCACAAATGATTCTGGATTTATTTGCTTGTACGTTTCATTACAGATAATTCCACAAGCAGTCTGTACTCGCTATGGCTTGACAGTCGGAGCAACAATGGCCCCACTCGTCCGTGTTCTTCTTTGGCTGTTCTTGCCTATTTCTTATCCAATTAGTAAGGTAGAATGAATATAGATGATCATATGAAAGTTATATGTTTATAAACTGTGTTTTGTGCTAGTTGGGTTGGATATTTGATTTAGTTGTGAAGAAAATAAAAACTTCTGTTATTTCCTTATAATCAAGGAGTTTATATTATTTTTTTTCTTTTCAATTAACACTATTATATTAAGTCCAGATGTTGGATTGGATGTTGGGTAAGGGACATGCTGTTCTGCTACGGAGAGCAGAGCTGAAAACTTTTGTGAATTTTCATGGCAATGAGGTATTATTTTGAACTTTAGAGTTTCTGCAATTTAAGCTTTAAAGATATTCTGCATTAGGCATGCAGAAACCGTCTTATTGGAATTTTATGAAAGATGTTTATGGCCAGAGAAATGTCATCCTAATGGCATATGTTTTGATGCTCTGGACTAGCTCCCATTCCCCCTGGTTCTCTGATGTAAAATGGTATACATATGTTTTGTTGTTTAGGCTGGGAAAGGCGGGGATTTAACGCATGATGAGACTACAATTATCACTGGGGCACTTGAATTGACTGAAAAGACTGCAAGAGATGCCATGACTCCCATAACAAATGCATTTTCCCTTGATCTGGATGCAAATCTTAATTTGTGGGTTTCTGGATTCTTGTTTTGTTCTCTCCATCATGTTTTGTGCACTTTGTATGCTTTACCCCCAACGTCTATCTCCATTATGCAGGGAGACTTTGAATGACATAATGACAAGGGGTCATAGTAGAGTTCCAGTTTATGCTGGAAAACCAACAAACATAATTGGACTTGTCCTGGTAATTCATTTCTTTCTGTTATACTTTTTCTGGATTATTGATATCAATGATTCTATTCTACACACACACACACACATATATATATTTTATCAGTTTGTTCCATGCTCAGATGATCGTATCTCCCAGCAGATGGTGAAAACTATTCATAGAAGCTTTTTTGTTCTATTTATATTTTTTATTCTAATATGCTTGATGTATGTTTATATTTTAATGAGAGCTAGTTAATGGGTAAATTCAATGAGATGGTAGCCTGATAATCCACCATTGATTTTGTGTCATGTTTTGTTGGACATACATAGTTAAAACTGTTGAGTAATGAAAATTTTTGAAAAGCAAAGAGAAAGTTGCTGCCAATTTCGGCAGCCTTAATGGTTCTTTCTGTATCTGAGTAAAATGTGCATGGTAGGTGGCGGGATGTGGTGGTATCTGTATACCAGAATCCAGACTGGGATTAAGTAATGTTAAGTTCAATTGAGTTGTTGTATGATGGTATCTTATATTAACTATTATATCTCTCAACTTTATGTATGTTATATGAAATATCTGTAATACTAACACAACTTTACTTATTTGAAATTATTGTTTCCTAAAGTAATTAGTTACTTGACAAATAAGGTGCATGCCTCACTTAATGTTGCTCAGATGTTAATCAAATGAATTTTAGTCTTTGACGCCGTTTTACCTAGAATGCAGGCATTGTGGCACAGGAGTATTCCACTTACCTTGAAATGTGGTGTGATGGGGGCACTCATTTACATCTTACCTAGATGGCTTAGTTTGAAGTTAGAATAATAGAAGGTTATTTGGTCTCTATGTTCACAGAATTCTCAACATAGCCTTATTCCCAAATTTTTGGGGTCAGCTATGGATCTTGAACAAATTAGTTTGGGTCTGCCACATGTATTATTTTCCTCTATTCTATTCTATCTGAAGTCATACTCTTTGTTACTTCCCTAATTGACATGTCCTTTTTTTTATTATTTCTGCTAATGTTCTTTTTGGCCCACCTCTACCTTTTTCTGTTCTCTCAACTTGGATAAACTTATTCTTTTTTAACGCTGCATTAATTGCCCTCCTTTGAACATGACCAAACCATCTCAAGCGAATTTCTCTCATCTTTTCATCAATAGGGTAACCCCTATCTTTAAGTAGATTTCCTCATTTTGAATCCTATATTTTTGTGTATTTCATTTATCCATCTTAAAATTCTCATTTTAGCTACACTCATGTTATGGATATGTTGCTTCTTAACAGCCCAACATTCAGTACCATAGACCATAGAGCATAGCTAGTCATATGGCAGTTTTGTAAATTTTTGCTTAAACTTAAAAGGTATTTTATGATCACACAATACTCCTGCAATACTCCTGATGCACTTCTTCACTTCATCCACCTTGATATTATACTATGATTCACATCCTCTTCATTCTCTCCATCTTTATGAATTATTAATCCAAGATATAAAAAAGGCATTTTATGATCACACAATAGTCCAAATGCACTTCTCCATTTCGTCCACCTTGCTACTATCCTATGTTTCACATCCTCTTTACTCTCTCCATCTTTTTATGAATTATTAATCCAAGATATCAAATGCTCTTGCTCTTGCTCTTTAGTATCTCCTAACCATCTACTCTTATTGCCCCTTATTCTCTGTTTCTACTTTTGCTAAACTTACACTCCATGTATTTTGTTTTAGTCCTACTCAATTGAGAGCCTTTAAATTTTGGAGTGTCATGCCAAATTTCTAACTTGGCATTAATTCCACTTCTAGATTCATCCAATAAAGCTGTATTATCTGCAAAAAAGTATACACCAACGGACTTCCTGTTGAATTGATTTAGTGAGCTCATCCATTACTAGTGCAAAGATATATGAGCTTAATGTGGATCCTTGATGCAAACCTATAGTGATAGGAAACTCACTTGTAATTCCTCCATTTGTTCTCACACTAGTGCTCTGTCATACATATCATTGATGCAAACATAGTGCCTTTCAAGCAAGATGAAAATTTTTGGATCAACAATCTTACTGTTTTGCATCTTTTTTTTGTTTTTGTTTTTGTTTTGATAAGCAACTAAAATTTTCCACGTCTTGGAGCGATAATCCTGGATCTCAGTACACTAGGATAGTAGTGAATTGTAGTAATTCTTGTCTGATGCCTTTAATTCTTAATTGTATCCACTTGAACTTAATTCCATTTCTAACATGTGCAGGTTAAAAATCTCTTGACAGTTGATCCAAAAGTTACAGTTTCCTTGAGAAAAATGATAATCCGGAAAATTCCTCGGTAGGATAACACATCAATTCTAAATTTATGTATAGATGGGAGAGGACATGTTTGCCTGTGATAATGATACCCCTAAAGTGTAACTTGCATAAGTGGCTTCCTTGCAATTGTTGAATTGGCTTTATATATACATTCCTGATATTCTTGTTGTACTTTCTGACCCATCCTTCAGGGTATCAGAAGACATGCCTCTGTATGACATTCTAAATGAATTTCAGAAGGGTCACAGCCACATTGCTGTTGTATATAAGGATCTAAATGAGAAAAAAGATACATCAAAGAAAGGTAAAGAGAGGGAACAACTTGAGTTTAAGGATAGCTGTAGAAAGCACAGAGGCAGTTTTAAGGCGTCACCAGATCAAGGTGAGGATTTAGGAAGCAGGAATAGAAGGATGCCGTACATATTTTATCCTATTTTTGTAACAGCAACTATCTTGCGTTTCAGGTCTTTTTGAACCATAAATCAAATGTTTGATCATTTAATTTACCATATTATCCTACTGATAGTGGTGTAACAACTGTATTTCTTAATTGGTGTAGGTGTCCCATCTTTCCATGTGATTTCATGATTAATGAACTTTTTCTTCCCTTAAATTGTTCCTGATTTCTCATGTCCCAATTTTGTACCCCTTTTTTTCCTGATTAGTGATGTCTCCACCTTATTTACAATTCCAATACCTTATTGGTTCCTGAAATATATGAATCCTGGAATTGCAGCAGGTGTCTCTGCTTTATTTATTTATTTATATTAAATACTAATATTTCCATTCCACAACTCATGTATGTGTCATTTTCTCCATGTGGTTAATTAATATGCCCCAGTTGATGATTTGATTATGACTGATTATGCCACAACTCATGGTGCTTTTATCATTTGTAAAAAATATATTGTGATTGATATGGCCTTATATATTTGTCACACCTCGTGCCTTAATTTTCTCCATCTGTTTCTTTGAACAATTTATGATTAATCTACTTTATGTAAAACCAGAAAATCTTGATGTTAGTCCCACTTCTGCTACCCAAGATTTGGGGGCAGAATCAAAAGCTACTGCCTATAAAAAGCGACATAGAGGTTGTTCATATTGCATTCTGGACATTGAAAATCTTCCAATTCCAGAGTTCCCGTCCAATGAAGAGGTCGTTGGTGTAATTACCATGGAGGATGTCATTGAAGAACTTCTTCAGGTAATGTTTTCTTATTAAAAAAAAAAGTTTTCTTCAGTACAAAATCATGACCATATAAACTTAAGGAACAGATCAATGGGCTTGGGACCAACCATCCTCTGGTCCTGCTTACGTGTTGTCTTAGACAGCTTTCCCATGACAAGGATGATGATGACTATGATGGTTATTGTAAATGAAATGCATGCCCATATTTTATAGGGATTGTTGATGGACCAAGTAATTTACTTTTCTAAAAAGGTTAAAAGGGATACATGGTTGAGCCCAATTCTCAAGGATGCTTTTAGTTAATTAAAGAAATATTGGGTATAAGTAACTGATCTGCTTCTGTAGAACAACCCCTCTTAAAGTGTGGGTTTTCTATTTGAATTTTGTTTTATATGGTGATCTCAATTTAAATGTTTGCCTGTGTCAGGAGGAAATATTGGATGAAACCGATGAATATGTCAACATCCATAACAGGTAAAATATAACCATTTTGTTGCATTATTTGGTTCTATTGCCTGCATATATATGTGAAGCCTGCAACTTATCTTTCCACCAAAAATGATGAAAGGGTGAACATCGGTATCATTCAGTTTGTTTCACTTTTCAATAATCACAAGCGTCTTGACAAGGGTTCTTTTGCTAAGCTGGCAGGACAGTGGACTGCCTAGTCCGTTGCTTCTCAGCAAATTGAAGAACACATTTGATCCTTGATTTGCCATGATGTATTTAGTGCTTGAACCAAATAAGAAATTGTTTATGAACCTCATAAATGGCATTATTGCTTGTGAATGCAGGATAAAGGTCAACATGCATGCATCTCAGGAAAAAGCTCCTGAGTTGAATTCGCCACAGCCCTCCCCCACCAGCACTCCAATCCCAAACTCCCCACCAACCACAACAAACCAAGTTTCTTAAGTGGACTCGTTGAGGATTGGTTCGTAATAGGAACGTAGATTTACTTCGAAAACAGAAGTTGGGAATTTGTCACTTGGCAGGAACAGTGGCTTACCCAACTTGAATTTTTTAGTTAGACTGCCTGGAATTATGTAATGTAATTATGTAGAAAGAGATGCTCGTCAGTTAGATGTTCTGTTTAAGTTGATGGTGGCTTTTTGTATTTAAAATCAAACTGAATTACTGAAGATATAAGCTAAATTTATCAAACTGTAAATCAGTTCCATTTAATGCAGCCTTTCACGCGAGAAAAGAGAGGAAACAAAATATCATTTTAACTGTCAAGAATAAGGTATCAGTTATAACAAACAAAAGTTCAAAGACAAATGGAGCTTTGTTTGAATGACTATATAAAGAGTAGAGGATCAACAAAGATGGAAGGAGTACTTAAAAGTCACTTTTCTATTCTAATGAACCCAAATTCATATACACCCTCAATAAAGTTTTCTACTCTTTCCTTATAGTTTTTGCCTTTTATTTATATTTGGGAAAAAATACCGGAATTTCTATTTTGAGCCCAATGCTACTTACCTTTATAAGAATTCAACAAGTTTTATGTAAATTTAATCTTTTTTTTTAGAAACTTATGTAAATTTAATCACATTTAGCAGTTTACTCCCAATTACCAAATCAAGCACAATATTCTTAATGCAAGAAAGCAATTTGGTAATGAAGTGAAAAAAGAATGGAAATTTTCTTTATAATGAAAAAAAAAAAAAAAAAAAAAAAAAAAAAAAAAAAAAAAAAAAACTCCTCTGAGCATAATGTACCCTAACAAAACAATTCACATAAACGAAAGAGTTTACGAACTTATAATAAAACCTTTGGGTTTAGATTCTATTGACTTAGTAGACAACTCATTGATATCACCGTAGCAACTCCAAAACCTTTGGACTTCTTCTATATGAACCTCTTCACAAACAATACACTTGCCTCACTTTAGATCTCGGAGATTATGCGTACGTCTGCCAGAGGAGTTTTGTGCGTTTTGTGTTTTTTTGGCTAGTCCCATAGCACTGTTTATGGACTAGCTAACTTATGAAAAATGCGAAAACAGTGTTTTCAGTAATAAATTTTTAATTTTCAGTAAAATAAGCGGTATTCAAATAGAGCTTATGTTGCACACTTTGATGCAAAGACTGAAACTTTTGTTGAAATTGATGAGAGTTTCAATTTTTTGGACAAACAAATTACTCCATTAAGGTTTGACCTACTCTCAAGTTAGTCACACAAACAACTTTAGTGGTTGAATTTTGCCTTCTTAAAGTTTGGATTTAAAATAAAATCATTAGAGCCTATTTTAAACGGAAGCCTAACAGTTTAATTTTAGTCCACCTATAGAGGGAAAATTAATAGACTAATTGTGATTAGGCATATCACTCAGATATAAATTATAGTACTCATTTTTACTAACAAATTCAACATAAAACACATCAGAGTCACACATCATTGACTCATAGTACCTCTTAAACTTCAAACGCGGGTCCTTTGCCGTTGGCCCTTTCCGCTAATAGCGCTGTCTATCCGCATGTCCCGATTCTCCGAGGTGACAAAAAAGGTTCTCCCAAGGGACAATGTGATCCCAACAGTTCCTCAGCTTTTGCAATATACTAAAAATAGTATTTATTAGATTTTTATTATTGTATTGTAAATACAAACCCACTCACTCACTCACTCTATGCCCACATATTGCTATACTTTTTTTTTTGAAGACTATTGCTATACTTTTTGTCACTTTCCTGTTCTGAAAAAGAAATTTCTCCATACTTTCAAGGGGGTACTCAGTTCTTATCAAAAAAAAAAAAGGGGGGGTACTCAGTAGGTGACATTACTTCAAAATAAAATTTTAGCTGAAACCTCATTATCTATAGCAATTTTTCTTATCTGCGGTACTTCTAAATTCTATTCTACTATTTTTTTCTAAGATATTTTACATTTTAAAGTCTCTTCTTTGATTCATGACTTTCCCATTTGAGCACTCAGTTTTTTTTTCTTGCTTTAGTTGAAAACCCAAGTTGAACTTTGTCTTCCTATTTATGATTCTTAAATTCTTTGCCTTTTATTTTACTTTGAGAATCTAGATCATATGAGTTTTATTTTCATTTTGGGTAGGATTTGAATACTTGGGGTATGGTATAGATTTCCTTGTTTGATTTACATACCAAGGGGTTAGAGAGAGAGATGGCAATAGCTCGGTTTGGTCGCCAAGCAAAACGCCCACATGGGTTCTGTTTGAAGATGACAGCAGTGGCTGTATTGGGTCTGTGCTTCATCTTTGTGTGGTCTATGTTTTCTTCTACTTCCTCATCTGTGGTCTCTCAAAGGGAAAGTTTTGATGACATAGCTGAACCTGTATCGGCCAACACTAAGCCAAGTAATTCAGGGACTCAATCTAAGAAGAAACAAGTGGAAAATCATGAATCTAGTAAAGAAGATAAGAGGGTGAAGGTTGAATCTGATTTGGATAGGAAAGATGGTAAAAGGGTTAATGGGTCTGTGGCTTTGGTTGTTGAGGAGGAGCATAAGTCTGGGAAGAAGGATGAGAAAGAAGTAGCAAAGGAGAAGAGAGAGAAAGGTAAAAAGTTACCTCAGGGAGTTGCTAAAAAGAATGATGAGCCAAAGCAATCTGAGGCTGAAGATTCACAGAAAGAAAAAGAAGAACAAGAAGAAGAGGAGGTCTTGGATGGTGAGGATGGGATAGACATTGATGGTGAAGATAATGGGGACAAAGAAGGTGATTTGGCCGAGTCAGTGGATCAGGAATCTGAGGAGAAGTTGGAAGATGGGGGTGGTGAATCAAGGAATAGGGGAAGGAAGAGAAAGATAAAAGGTCCATTGTTTGATCCAAAAGCACATTATATTTGGAAATTGTGCAGTACAAGGAGCAAGCATAATTATATGCCTTGTATTGATATTGAAAGTGGCACGACAAAGCTGCAGAGCTATCGGCATACAGAGAGGAGTTGCCCAAGAACATCTCTGATGTGTCTTGTTCCGCTTCCTCATGATGGTTATGGGACGCCAGTGCGTTGGCCTGAGAGCAAATTGAAGGTATATGCAGGCGTTTAGTATGATATAGTTTGTGTATTTAGTTATATAGAGAGCTAAGTTTGCCTGATGCTTCCTCATGGTAATGTTCTTCTCTTAGTGCAGATACTGCACAGGAATGTGGCCCATCCAAAACTTGCAGCATTTGTTAAGAAACACAGTTGGGTGGTGGAGTCTGGAGAGTATCTTACTTTTCCTCAAAACCAATCTGAGTTCAAGGGTGGAGTTCTTCACTACCTTGAGTCCATTGAAGAGGTGAGTTTTTCCCGTTCCAAAGGTCTTGATTTTTTTGAATTAATTCTTGAGAATATTAGTGAATTTGCTGATATATAAAAGATAAGAAATAGATATAACCCCAACCACCTACTACTGCTACCACCACTGCAATACAGGATACCCAACGATTTTAGCTTTTACCATTGCAGCTCTCACCTCTCTGTGATGTCTATGGACCATGCCCACGCCCACCTCCAGCACCCCAACCACCGCTGCCCACCATCTTATTTTATATGACAACGACAATGCAATGCACAAACAAATTGTATGCGCCTAGTTATTTAGAATGTAAAGAATATTATAATTTCCAAACTAAGATTCATGTTTAACACAATATATGATTATGACGAGGCCACACAAATATATAGCATTGTGCTAATGATGTTTCCTTGATAAAAACTCCAGTACTCACTAATTGCAATGGACAAACTATGATACTTTGAAACACTTATCCACTTATGTATGGCATTAAGTTTCTGTCTGCTCAGCTGCGTGGAATCTGCAAGTCATTATTATTTCTTATATCCCTTGTTCTCTGCACTTTATGAGTAAATGTTAGAACCTTAGTTTCATCCTTAGTGTATTTAGCCTTTGAAATTTGATTGGCATATGATAGATGGTGCCAGACATCGAATGGGGAAAGAATATCCGTCTGGTACTGGACATCGGATGTACGGATTCAAGCTTTTCAGCTTCTCTTCTTGATAAGGAGGTACTAGCATTGTCACTAGGCTTGAAGGATGACCTAGCGGACGTAGCCCAGGTTGCCCTTGAGCGTGGTTTTCCTGCTGTAGTTAGCCCTTTAGGAACTAGAAGGCTTCCTTTTCCTAGTACTGCATTCGATGCTATTCATTGTGGCGGGTGCGGCTTGTCTTGGCATTCTAATGGTTTGTCTTTCATTACCTTTTTCTCTTTCATTCCAATTTTTGTCTCTTTTTTTTTTTTTTTTTGCCTTTATTTATTTATTAAATTTTCTTCATTTTTTATTTATTAAGCTTCATTTATTTTATCACATTACTAGCCAAGCTTTCTTATTATTTTTTTTGCTTTCAGGGGGTAAGCTCCTTCTAGAGATGAATCGGATTTTAAGGCCAGGTGGATACTTTATTTTGTCAACTAAACATGAAAGCATTGAAGAAGAAGAAGGTTGGCATATAAGAGTGGTTTCCTTGGACACTATGATGTTGTTTGTTTCTTCTTAACACATGTATCTCTCCTAAAAATGTTAGTGTCATTTATATCACCTTTATAATAAATTTGCTTCTTTAGGCTATCATCCATTTGAGAGGATTAGATGAATGACTAGAATTTATAAGCAACTGACATACTGATGCATGTGTGCAATGGGTTTGAGTACCCAGCCATTTGTAGTATCCCACATATATTCTAAATGATGCAGCCACCGAAGGTTGCACGTACTTCTACTTTTCCACTTTTTTATCATTTCTCCCTTGTCAGTGGCAATTAAGTATGCCTTCTAGAATGGTGCATATGGTCCACCACCTTACCCACTATTTTGCAATAGGTTTTATATGCTAGTCATATTTTGCTAGTCAAGGGGGTATGCTTCACAGGCTTTGTACTTAAAAAAAAGTGGCCAGATGCATATACTTGTTATTACATAATGGTAGATCACTACTAGGTTTTAACTTGTTAAGTGGGATAAAGGGTGGTGAACTCCTTGGAACTTGGAAGTCCTATCCTGCTGTTCTGGGGTCAGTTTATGGATCCTATATTCCTATGCTAAATCAATGCCTACCAATCTGCTATTTTGTTTCTTCTTGCCACATGTGCAAGAACTGGTTATATTTGGTTTCTGCATAATCTATTGAAGTATTATATTTACTAAACAGTCTTCTCATTCCAGCCATGTCCAGATTAACAGCATCTATCTGTTGGAATATTCTGGCTCATAAAACTGAAGAAGTCAGTGAAGTTGGTGTCAAAATATATCAGAAGCCTGAATCAAATGGTATATATGAATTGAGAAGGAAGAAAAATCCACCGCTATGCAAGGAAAATGAAAATCCAGATGCAGCCTGGTATGCCAAGATGAGCTTGCTTTACTAAATTTATTGTCCTGTTTAGTACTGTTATTTTGAAATATAGATTTGAAACAAGTGATAGCCATTATCAGTGTGGGATACCTACAATTCCATTTTAGGAAAAAAAAGTAGAATCAACATTCTGACTGAAAAATGATGGATACACCTTATCATTATGTGTTTACTAGCTTTGAGAAACTGTCCTTTTTTTTCTTTACATGTTTTCTATATCAGTTTTATACCCATTTACTTGGCAACTGCAATATTTTCTTTGAACAGGCATGTTCCTATAAAGACTTGCTTGCACACCATTCCATCTGCAATTGAACAACATGGGACAGAGTGGCCTGAGGAATGGCCTAAGAGGCTTGACACTTATCCTGACTGGTTGAATGACAAAGAAAGAGTGATTGAAGACACAAAACACTGGAAAGCTATTGTTGACAAGTCTTATCTCACTGGAGTTGGCATTGACTGGTCAAATATACGGAATGTGATGGACATGAAAGCCATCTATGGAGGGTATGCAACCAGAAGAATTGAATAATTAATTTCCCTTTGATTTTTTGTACTGCTTGTTTGTATAAGTTTCTAGTGTTAAAGGGTCAGAAGATGTACAAAATGTATGCATTTTCTTTTTGCTTAGACACAGTCCTGTCTCCTTCTGGTTTTATGGGCTTTTTATTATTATTATTATTTTTAATATTGAACTCCATAAAATATATCAAAAAGTAGATTAATAATGTGCATGTGATGTACAGATTTGCTGCAGCTCTCTCTCAACAGAAGGTTTGGGTGATGAATGTAGTCCCAGTCCATGCACCTGATACGCTTCCTTTCATTTATGAGCGTGGGCTTGTTGGCATCTACCATGATTGGTGTGAGTCTTTTGGTACTTACCCAAGATCGTATGATCTTTTGCATGCTGATCATCTCTTCTCGCGGCTCAAGAACAGGTTAGTTACAGACTTTATGTGAATTTATCTGTAGATTGCAACTTATTTTAATTTATATTAATTTTCTTGGTAAGGATATATGTTAGTGGGGTATCATGAAGACAAGTTTGCAATCTAATTTTGCTTTACCCATCAAGTTTAGTGCAGTCTTAGTTGACTGCTTAAATCCATCTGTCCAAACCACCCTACAAATGAACCTTCCCTTAGGTCATTGCTTGGATGTACAGGCAATATTCATTTTGTAGGTTCAATTATCTATTTATTTTAATGTCCTAGATTATTAGTGCCTGAATCACTCATCTTGTCAGCAAGCATTACATAGTTGGCCAGTTTTATGATTCCAGATTAAGATGTTTACATATATATGCAAACTTTCGATGTTTTTATATGGGATATTCTTTTCTTCCCTGAAAATTGTTATAGTAGGGAGTCTATGTTACTTCAATGTGGAGATACCTTGGTCTCAAAAACCACTCTTGGATTTGGTGCATATAATGATGGGTTGGGGAGAAGACATTGGGAACACATCAATTTTATGCACGTTAAAAAGGACTCATAAAGAGTTTAATAAATACATGCACCCTAGCAACATTATATAGACAGGCAGATACTTTGGCGTTGCTCTGCTTAGTGGGGACAGTATTTGAATAGCAATTTACTGTGGTGGTATTGTATCTGTTCTCGCTTTTTTTAATGAAAATATCTATTACCTATAAAAAAAAAAATCTGTCCTCTGATAAAATTGTCATTAATGATTTCCAATGCTGTGTAATAAAATATATAAATTTAACATTTGAATTTCAAGAAATATTTTGTATTGTTAAAAACTTTAGTGTAATATCATTGTTGGTCTAATGGATTCAGATCTCTTATAGAGTTATAGTACCCGTTTGGATTGCGTTTCAGTCCCCAGTGTTTGGCGTTTTGGCCTTTTTTTTTTTTTTTTTTTTTTTTCTTGAGAAGTTAGTTTTCACGTGATTATGCGCTGTTCAGTGGGTCCGTGCACTGTTCATGAGACCCATAAGCCTGTTTTTTAACAAAACTTTCATTAAAAATGAGTCTCACAGCATTATTCATACATTTAAAAATTATTTTGCTACAGTATTTTTAGTTTTTAGCAAAATAAGCTGCATCCAAACTGACCCATAGTCATCATCTTGCAAATAATAGCTTTTATTTCACTTTCAAGTATGTTTTCCCATTGCTTGATAGTCTTGTAGGTCTTTGGATGTCATGATGCCACTATGCCCCTTTACTTTTGGCTGCTTTTGCTGTTATTATAGTTGTTCTTTAAACCACCACCTAGTAGTCCATTCTGTAATTATCCAAGCTAGTGTTTGAACTTTCAGACGTACTTTCTTTACTGGTGATGTTTGTCTTCCCACTTACATGCTATTTTTCAGGTGTAATAAGCCTGTATCCATTGTTGTTGAGATGGATCGTATTCTGCGGCCTGGAGGTTGGACTATTATACGTGATAAGGTGGAGATATTGGATCCATTGGAGGGAATATTAAGAAGTTTGCACTGGGAGATCCGAATGACTTATGCTCAGGACAAGGAGGGCATCATATGCGCTCAAAAAACCTTGTGGCGACCTTAAAATCTCTATCTGTGCGACTTGTGACAGTATGGCCACAAATTCTACTAGAAAATGCTCGGTCTTCTTTTACAAGAAAACAAGGTGAAAGCTTTTCGGCTCCCTTTTGTAATCCCCCCAAAAAAACATATACTGATTCTTCATTTTTGGTGCGAAGTATACTGATTCTTGATTGTGTTAACACGGATACTAATTGGACATCACCATATTAGGTTTTCCTGGCTGTTTCTATTTTGGACTCTGCAATGTAAAGAGGAAAGAAAGTGGGAAGGGGGAGAGAGAGAGAGAGAGAGAGAGGAGAAGGGGTTGGGGGGGGGGAATCGATGCATTTTTTTTTTTGGGGGACAGAATTCATGGTAGTCAAAACATATATCGAAAAGTGAATCAAGATATCCCCTTCTGCATTGTTGTAATTATCGAATTATCAAGAGAGAGAGAGAGAGAGAGAGAGAGATATACATATTATTCAGCAACTAGATGAGTCCATCTCGAAAAGTGACATCATTTATATTTGACAATCATATTTAGCAATGATTTCAGTACCTTGTATATAACTACTCATAATTTTTGTTTCTTCGAGAAGAATCAAGATTCCAATTTGGCAATTTATAAGATTATTCTCATGTGAAAGTTGTCCACTTGTCCTGACTCCTGGTATACTCTCAAAAGCAAGCTAGCACAGACGAGTTCATCTTTGTATCACATTCCTCCTGAGATGTGGTGTTTTGAAATGAACTTTAGAACTTACTTGAGCATTATTGTAAACAACACAGAAAGAAAAATTTTGAGACAATATGTTTTGCCTATAAGGCCTAAATATAGCCGACTCTGAAATAAGTCTACTGATAGATTAAATGGCCGAAGGCTAGGAAGTTTGGAAGTCTACTAAAATTCCATTGGTTCCTATTGTTTCTGGCAGATCTGTTCATACTTCATAAAAAGACAGAAGCAAAGCAAATGAGAAAAAATTCCTAGGCAAAGCAACTAAAAACTAGATGTCACTATGTAGGCAATGAACCTTTTGTTTTTAAATGATCTTAACAGTTCTCTACCAGTATTATAGAAGTATATTCCCTCTATAGCTTCACATGCAAATTTTGTTCCTTTTAAGAGGATATGTAAATTGATCTGGTGTTTTTTTTTTTAGAAACAAATACACAGACACAAGGGAGAGGGAAAGAGGTTTTAACATAAATTTACATTACAAGCTCCACTCAAAAACCATGGTGATCCAATGCAATCTGAAAATGGGCAGGCCTTACAAAATAATCCAACACCTGCTGTCTATGCAAGGCAAAGTTATTAATCTTATGTTTGCATTCAGTATATTCATCTCTCTCCATTATTGGGTTTCCTTGTTGACAAGACACATGTTGAAAATTGGTCATGTGTCCACATCATACACATGTTTACAAATTGATCTGACGCTTATTTTTATATTCCAGTATTTAACTTGTATCCAGTGCTCCAATGCATTGAATGTGACACTGATACGAACACATATTTAAAATCAGTCTTATATGAGTTATATCTACATCATTGACACGACACATATTTAAAATTAGTCATAGCTATTATAGAACTAACAACATAGGTTGAGATTTTATCACATATCTATAAATAAAATAAAAAAATTAATAAAAAAAAGGTCATGTTTTCACATTGTGCGCTAGTAAAAATGTAAAATACCCCTTGACCTTAAAACCAAGGGCCTTAACTTAAAGCCCATAAAGCCCATACTCCCAGTTGAATTGAGATACGGCCCACCATCTTCGCGTACCAAAGCGCCATCTTCTTCTTCTTCTTCACTCTCAAAACTCTCATTCGTTTACAGCATAAACCCCGCCATGTCCCTAAAACTTTTCAAATCTCTCTAAAAACACACAAAAAAACCAAATCAATAAAATCATACCCAACTATGTCCCTTTCCTCTTTCTCAGCTCGACTCACTCTCTTAGCTCTCCTTTCCGCCTCAACATTCTATTGCTTCTACGAATCTCGCCGCTTAAGAAAACTCAAACTCTCTCTACAAAACCCTAACCCTAATCGTTCCGTTTCGAAACCGAAGCTCTTCTTCGTTTCTCAAACAGGTACCTCCAAAGCCCTAGCTCAACGTTTATTCGATCTCTTAGCGATAAACGATCTCGCATTCGACCTCGTCGATCCCAAAGATTACGAGCCCGAAGATCTTCCGAAAGAAACCCTAGTTTTGATCGTAGCTTCGACTTGGGAAGATGGTAAAGCTCCAGCGAGTGCGAAGTTCTTCGCGAACTGGCTTGCGGAGAGCGCCGATGACTTTAGGGTTGGGTCTCTGTTGCTCTCGAATTGTAATTTCGCGGTTTTCGGCGTCGGGAGTGGAGCTTACGGAGCCACATTCAACTCGGTTGCGAGGGACTTCTCGAAGCAGATGAGAGCGATGGGTGCTAGGGAGGTTTTGCCTGTTTGGGAAGGAGATGTGGATAGCGGTGATGTAGATGAAGTGTTTGATGCTTGGAGTGTTAAGGTGGTTGGGTTTTTGAAACGTGGTGGCGTGGTCGAAAATGGTGGTGGAGAAGTTTTGGTTTCTGAGAGCGATGGTGAAGATGAGGATAGTGAAGAAGAAGGCGGTGACGAGGGTTCGGATATTGTTGATGTTGAGGATATTGCAGGGAAAGCGCCGTTGAGGAAGAAAACGGTGACAGTGGCTGAAACTAATGGAAAGTTGAATGGGAAAAAAGATATGGTGACTCCGGCGATTAGAGCAAGCTTAGAGAAGCAGGTATGCCTATCTTATTGTAGCTATTTTTAAAAATGTGTCGATTTGAATTACCGTTGAGTTTTCAATTGCGGTCCTCATTGAATGGGGTTAATTCAAGACTTAGAGTTAGAGCTACTAGAGATGTTTAAATTAGTACTTATTATAGAATTCTTAAACATATCAAACACATATTAAAACTAGCTCAGTGGGTTAGCTTATGAATCGAAGCATAAGGAGGTTATAACTTATTTGTACTTCGGTCAATGTATGAATGGTCTCTCACCACTGAATGGGTTTCTCTTCCTTCCACTGTTGATTTTATAGATTACATTGACCATAAGTTGCAATTCTTTAGAGGGGTCTCCCATGTGCACCCTGTATGCTTGAGTTTCTTCTTATATCAATAAACATTATCTGTTACTTGTATTGAAGTACCTGCAAAGGCTGCAATTAGAAGTTACACAGGTAGTACGTGTTAAATTTTGTCTTTCTCTTATACATTGATAGTTCAGAATTTCTTTTCTTTTTTACTCTGTATGGCTCTGAAGATAGTGGTGCAATGTAGGTCTTAATAAATTGGAAAATAATATATTTCCAATCTCCCTCTTTTGATCATTAGAATAAATTTTCTACCCTCACATCTTCCAGTCTAGCACTTTATGAGCTACACTCTTTTAATTAATTTCTACATATTTTTTATTTATTTTTTATTTTATTGGCTCTGTTAAAATGACATAACATTTGCAGGGATATAAAATCATTGGTTCACATAGTGGTGTGAAAATTTGTAGATGGACTAAGTCTCAGCTTAGAGGCCGAGGAGGTTGCTACAAGCACTCATTTTATGGAATTGAGAGTCATAGGTAATTGGTTCTTTATTAACTTGTTATGAATTTTTTGCCATCATATTAAGTTTTCATGATTTTGACTCCATTTTTATTTGATTGTCCAACAATATGGCCAATTTTAAGGAAACATTTGTCAGATAATTAAATTTGAATGAAAACTAATGAGAACTTCTATCTCTTAACTGAGATTCTGTAGTTTTCTATGCTTGTAAAGATGAGTTCTCTGTTTCTACACAGCCCATTCTTTCTTCTCTCTGTCTCTTTTTTTTTTTGGTAGTTGCTGAGTCTACATGCTTTTTTGTTGAATTTATTTGCGTTTAATAAAACTATAAATATCATGTTGCCTCAGCTAGCAGTTTAAATTTGTCAAACTATGGTATGACACAGGTGCATGGAGGCAACCCCTAGTTTGGCATGTGCCAATAAATGTGTTTTCTGTTGGAGACATCATACAAATCCTGTTGGAAAGAGTTGGCAGTGGAAGATGGATGATCCCTTAGAGATTGTGAATTCTGCCATAGACCTGCATACAAACATGATTAAGCAAATGAAAGGAGTTCCTGGTAACTTATTTATTTCTGTACTGGTTGGATAATCCTTTAAAATAATAAACCTGCATGCAATAGTTTAAGTAAATGAAAGAAGTTCTGGGTAGCAGTCCTTTTTTCTTTGCAGGTTGAGCCCTGTTATTGAAAAGTATGGTAGACCTTAATATGAAATTGCCTGATCTGGCCCTGGTATTGTCAAAGATTTATGGTGATTGCTTTGGCTGAAAAATGGTGACTTCAATTCATTTAACACATTGATACAAGGAGCACCAACATTATTTCAGATTTTATTTTTGAATGTGAAATTATTTTTGTTTTTGAATTTGGTTTTTAATGTTGAGGGTTTTATGGGATTCAATTAGATATTTCCATATGGATGTAATCCTTGAAACCTTATTAAACTAATGCTCTTGTGATCATGAAGGACATTACAATTGGAATAAGAATTTTATTATTGGAGAATGTGCTTCTCTTTGTTTGGTGGTGATTTCAAACACCCTTAGGGGTCGTTTGGTTCGTTGTGATGTGCCTTTGATGTGATACACATTACAATGATGTGACATTAAGAATTTTGGTTTATTTTATTTTTTTTCTAATTACCATAATTTAAAATTACAAAATATATCATATCATCTTAATCCCACCACCTTCCTAAACAATGTAATGTTTTATTATTGTGTTGAGACTACATTAATGTAAGATTGCAATAACGTAATATTACGGCATAATGTAACATCACGGCAAACCAAATGCCCCCTTAGGTTGTGATGCGTAAGGTTTACAGACAAATTCTAGGTGGTGAAGCTCAGGATTCATTCTGTTTATCTTCTTTGCCCCTTTTATCTCTTTTTCCCTACTACTGTCCTGCATCACACATGGCTTATGCTTCTTTTTCATTTTGTGCAAGCCCCTTTTCAGCTTTTATGCATGTCTGTGTTGGTATATACATATAGGCATGTCTATCTCTGTGTTGGTATATTTATTGATATTTAAAAAAAGAAAAAAAATTCTTGTCTACCCTTGACCCAAGAATCTTTTCATGCAGGCGTTACATTGGAGCGGTTAATGGAAGGTCTCTCACCTAGGCATTGTGCCTTATCACTTGTTGGTGAACCAATTATGTACCCAGAGATCAATACACTTGTGGATGAGCTGCACCGGCGGCAAATTTCTACTTTCCTAGTAACAAATGCACAGTTTCCTGAAAAAATTGAAATGCTGAGGCCTGTCACCCAGGTTTGCATGTCCCAGTAAATTCTTTGTCAAAAAGAATCTTGCATCAGAAGATCCTTGCAGGTCTAATAAATCGCAAACCCAATTGATATGTATATTTTTTTTACTTTTGCAGTTATATGTAAGTGTAGATGCTGCGACAAAGGATAGCTTGAAGGCAATTGATAGGCCACTCTTTGGGGATTTTTGGGAGCGCTTCATTGTATGTAAACTTCTTTCAGTATTTAGGAGCTAAAACTATTTGGCACTCAAACCTCTACTGTCATCGTAGTCTGACTGTTTGCAAACTGTTTAGATTATTGATTAACCTCTATGCACTGTAGAGATCAACTCTTAAGAGAGTATAAATCCAAATAAATAAAAATCTCCTACTGAATTCATTATTTGCTCTACTTCTTATCATACAGAAGAAAAAACTTTGTTTCTTTTCTTCAATTATTTGAGAGGTTGGCTCCAATTGGTCCTTTGCTTTTTTTTTTTTCATGGTTTGGTTGAAAAATAATAAAGTTGATGGAAATCCACTTACAAATCCTACTGATGAACCATTAGTGACAAAAGATCCTATGTAAACATGATGGTACACCATCCTTGGTATAAAGCCAAAGAGGTCTAGATGCCTTCTCTGTATCAAATGAACAGCAACAATCAAATTGTGGCTAATTGGAAGGTTGAAAAAGGGGGGTGGGCAGCACAGTTTCTGTCTTTACTTCTTCACTGCTTTTGTCTGTGCTGATGTAGATGTCAGTTATAAATTAGATAGCAGCACAGCAGTTGGTTCAAAATACTGCATATCATAATTAAAATTTTTTTTTTTCAAATGACTGACTATCATATGGCTGTTATTTAAAGATGTCAATCTCTGGGACCTGTGAACCATCTGATAATTGGTCCCAAATTTCTGTGCATGTTATGAAGTAACACAATATGTCTCACTGCCACTCTGTTTTCCTTTTCTTGATCTTTTAACTTGGTATAACTTAACTGACTGGAACTATCATTTTAATGCCTGTGGAAATATTTGGCAGGACTCCTTAAAAGCTCTCAGGGAGAAACAACAGCGAACTGTCTACCGCTTGACGCTGGTGAAAGGCTGGAATACAGAAGACATTGATGCTTATTCTAAGCTCTTTAGTGTTGGAAAACCTGATTTTGTTGAAATCAAAGGTGTTACATATTGTGGAACGTGAGTTGCCCCAATACTCTTCCCCCTGTCCCTGTTGGTCTCTTGAACTGCATGATAATTTTGATAACTTTTCAGGTCTGCTACATCAAAATTGACAATGGAAAATGTACCCTGGCATTCTGATGTGAAAGCTTTTTCTGAGGCCTTAGCTCTAAGAAGCCAAGGAGAGTACGAGGTTGCATGTGAACATGTGCACTCCTGTTGTGTACTCCTGGCAAAAATTGATAAGTTTAAGGTCAACGGCAAGTGGTTCACATGGATAGATTATGAAAAGTTCCACAACTTGGTTAGAAACAGCACCATTTTTGTTTCTGGTTTAATTTAGATTGATAGGTTTTTTAGTTACTGATTTTACTATCATTGGAAATGCAGGTGGCTTCTAGAAAACCGTTTAGCAGCGTGGATTACATGGCTGCCACACCATCATGGGCTGTCTATGGAGCAGAAGAAGGTGGATTTGATCCGGGTCAGTCTCGGTATAAGAAGGAGCGACGCCACAAATCCAGCACTGACTGACCAGGTTAGACACTTGAATTAGTTGAGTTGACAGGAAAAATTTTATATTAATTATAGGTTATATTTTACTGCACTCTGGCTAACTGGCAATTGATGAGAGCCCAAAAGTCCAGGTTGATGTGATAGCATGTTGCCCTTGTCTTTTACATTTTTGTTTATTTTTTAATAATATGTTTTTAAAATGTTACTTTGCAGTACCTAGTGTTTTGTCAAGGTTATACTTTGTAATTGTTTGGTTAGGGAGGTCAATCATTGCTCCACTTGTATCAAAATTCAATTCATAGAAATTCAATGAAAACATTATTAGTGGTTTTATCTGATGTAACAAGTGATTATACGAGTGTCAAAGATTTTGGCTTGCTAGTTTTGGTCTAAGAAAACTGCTTATTTGTGAGTAAATTACGAGTCCGTTTGGGATCCACTTATTTTACTGAAACTGAAACTTTTTGTTAAAAATACTGTAAATAAAGATAAAAATTAGTTGAAATAGTACAGTGGGACTCATGAATAATACCAAAAAGTGCAATTGGACCTATGAATTGTACCAAAAATAAGTTGAATAGTAAAATAAGTTGGCAAAAATAATCTTTTCCAAACGGACATTACGTCTGATGTATATTTGTTCCATCAATTATTTTCATGCAGAAATTGTTGACAGTAGTTGACAAATTGCATAATTTTTACGGTATAGGCTGAGTATGACCAAAATCAAGAACTTAGGCCCCTTTTGCTTGCGCATCACCCTTTTAACCAGCTTTCTATATCTTGGGGTAGCTTTACTGTTTATCATCCGGTGACAAATTCCAGCTGTCCGCTTCTTTGAGAATAGAACGCAGAACCAGATATTAACTGCTATTATCTGAGTCTTGCAACTCTGTTATAGTGCAGTAGAAATGAGTAGTGTTTTACCTCACTTAACTTTTGTGCATAAGCATTTGGGTAATTTGTTCACTATTTTGAAAAAATCAAGAAAGATTTGAAACCTTAAGGCTCACCATCCAACTTTGAGGAAATGGGCTCATCACAGACCTAGTATACTTTGCCTTTCTTGAACTCTAGTTGTCCAGATTAGTCAGCAACTCTGTTAGTTGCAGTGTACATAAGCATTTGGATAAGTTCACTCCTGATTTTGTTAAGTCAAGACAGATTTGAAACCTTAAGGCTCATCCATTTCATTATCCAACTTTTAGGATACGGGCTCATCATGGACCAAGTATGCATTACCTTTCTTGAACTCCAGTTGTCTGACTAGTCAGCATTTCTGTTAATTTTCTGAGTGTCATGATGATAATAGTGTTCTATGCAGCATAATGATACTTTAAGCCGCTGCATATCCCTGTCTACTTCTTGACCTGCGAAAGGTCCTATATTTAGAAACGGCCTAATATTTGAATTTTAAGTGGCTTCTTGTACTAAACCCATTGCCATGGAAGTTGGGTGAAGAAAATTCAATTCGCGCCATATTCATCCCATCCAATCCATTTTCCAACTTTCTTTCTCAGGAATTAATGGGATATTATTATGTGATTTGAGGTATATGCATTATCCAGTTCCCAACCTTTTTTCTCGTTTGTGAGCTATCATTGTATTATTTCTTTTGAAAAAGAACATTTATTCAATTGTGGACGAATTGTCATGCCTTCAGTTGTAATCAGATGGTTAATTCTCACAAAATGGTTAAGAGTCAAATGTTTATATGGTTCATATCTTATTAATTTAGTTAAGAAAAATCATGTCACATTGTAAACAAGGGAGTGAAAAACATTCTGCCCTGACATGGGATCTTTCATCTGCGGTGGGGACCAGTGAAAACTGGAAAATTAATAAACGAACCTAGCCAAATTTCATTCACTTTTAACTGAGCTAGAAGATGCAGCGAGTGGTAACCGCTGTTGGACTGACATGATCTCAGGAGCATTATTGAGGAATAGGACAGCTGTTTTCTCATTTTGTTGTTCTTTTCTAGCTGGGTATTTTCAATTATTATTATTAGTATTATTATTTGCTTTACCCTAAAATAGAAGAAATTCTCTGGATTTGCATGAGAGAAAGCGTGGTCGGTCCATGGGATTTATTGAGGGAAATTTGCAACCGAGAATGTGAGGGCCTAAGCCTAGTTTTGGATGGAGGGAGATGGTGAAAGTAGTGGGAAAGTTGGTCGGAGTATACTATATTTGGGCACCTTTCTCTCTATCGTATTGTATTCTCCATTCCTCTCCTCCCCTCCCCCCTTTCCTCCTCTCCCAGTCTCACTCCCTAACAAATATATCCTAGCATTATGTTTGAGAGTTTATAAAGGAAATGGAATGGAATATAAAAAAATGTCAAGGAATTAAATATTTCTCTTATATTTGAAAGAAAATGACTAGAATGGAATGTAATCTTGTTGGGGAGTTGAATGGAAAGGAACCCATTGATAAATCTTGCAGCCAATCAATACAACCACATGATCCCATCCATTGCCGCTGCAGCATTTACGACAAAATTGCCGCCGTGAAGGCAAAAAAGAGAAGAGTTGGGTCTGCTTGGGGAGAGAGATTGAAAAAGGAGAGATAGGTAATTAACGAGAGAATATATTTAAATGGAATCGAGAAACAATAGTGTTTGTTGGATAATTTATTTGCTATTAGGGGCGTTCAACTCTCGGATCTCACCCCACAACTAGCAAAAGTGCTAATAGGCCAAATTATCACTTACCTCTACCTTTCTACAACTTCTATTAATGTATTAGGCATTTGCTTCTATATTAATAATAAAAAAAAAAATGTATTAGGTATTTTGGTTGGACATTTATATGAGCATCAATGTGTACTTCTAATCAAACAGTCTGTTTAAAAATTAATTCGAGCAATTTTACCATTTGTCAAACCCAATAGATCAATAACGCTAATATTGACCCAATCCGCACGAGTCTTTCTGCATGTCGCCCAAATAGAAAAAAGTCTCTTTTTAATTCCTTTGAGAATCAATATAAATAGTCGCTTAAAACAAACGGACACCTACATGTATCTTCAATCCATACTCGGTGTGGTTTGGTTTGGTTTGGTTTTCTTTTCGGTTTTAATATACTTCAATCAAACAGTACCCAGTCGTTTCAGTTTGAAAGCGAAACCCCCCACTAGGGAATGGGGGATACGCTAGGGTCCTACCGGAAGCAAGCGAGGTCAAAGCCTGGGCCTGACAGCTCCTAGTGTTTCTTTTCCTTTTTATTTTTTTTATTGTTTTTGGATGAAGCGTTTCTTTTCCTTTTAGTAATCAAATACAAGTTCACAAACATTTTGTCACACAACATAATTGCATATTTGTTAATAGAGTTTTACTAATGCATGCCCGGGCATATACCAAGAAAATTTTCACACTACTTTCATGAGAAATATAAAAAACTATCAACAAAATTTATTGTTTTATCACTCTCCTAATAAAATATTTCTAAAAATAACTCTCCAATACCATAAGGGCATATTAAGAAACCATTTAAGAAAACAATTTATGGAAAAAAAAAATTAACTTTTTTAACAGTTTTTTCAAATTTCTATAAATTTTTTTTTAAAAAAATAGATGATTAACCAGCCTTTGTTAGTATAATTGAATTATGTCATTTATACAAAAAAATCACAATCTAATCGCCACTTTGACATGTGTACCAGTTTAAGAGCATTTATATTGGTGGTGCTACCACCAAATACAAAAAATATGGCTACATTGGTGGAGCCAAAGTCAAATAATTTGGCTCCACAACTACTTTTGGCTATGCACTTTAGCTCCAAGGTAAAAAAAACTAGTGTTCACACTAGTTTAAATATTTTATTAATTTCCTTTCTCTTATTTTTTTATTTTTTTTTCTTTTACTTTTTAGTTCATCCCATGCTTTCTCTCTCCATTTTTTCTCCACTCTACACTCATCGACCCAGCTCGCCCATCACCGATCGTCGATCTCACCTAACCCAGCCACCCCAAACATACATCATCAATCGCTCATCTTCCTTCGTTTTTCGATCTCTTCCTCCATTTGCCAATCTCGCCTCGCCCAGCCGCCACAAACCCAGCTTGCCTGCTCCGACCCAAGCCCCAAGCCTCAAGTCACCGCTACCGCCCATCTCTCTTCTCTCTTCGCTATGATTGGGTATTTTTTGTGTTTTCATATGAGTTTGGTGGCTGTAGTGGTGGTTGATTTTGGCTATGGTGGTGGTGATGGATGATTTTAGCAGTGGGATTATGGATTTTGGTTGTGGTGGTAGTGGATGATTTTGGCTTTGGCAGTGGGTTTTGTGGATTTTGGCTGAGTTTCGTGGTTTATGGTTATGGTTGTAGTTGTGGCAGTGGGTTGTGGTTGTGATGGTTGGTTGTCATAGCTGGTGGTTGTGGTGGCTGGTGGTGATGGGGTTGTGATTGTGGTTATGGTTTCGTTTATTTGTTTTTTTTGTTTTTTTTTTTCTACATTGTGTTGTGGTTGCCAGAGTAGAGTGGTGGTTGTGGTCATTGGTGGAGTTGGCTATTGGTGGAGGTGGTTGTGGTGTTTGTTTTTTGTTGTGGTGTTTATGTTATTTTATTGTGTTGAAAGCTAAAATAAAACCACTGATATTTGATGTTTTGTAAAGTGGGAAAGTAAATTAGATAAAATAACTTTCAATAAAGCCAAATAACTAAAATTATGGTAACAATATAAATGCTCTAGCATATATATTAGTAGTCGTTGTAAAGTAGTGTGGAAGAATTTGGACTCATTTTGTAAGTGATTTCTAATAACGTTGTCTGCATTTTTTTAAAATATACATTGGCAAAAAATGTGAGAAAATCCTGCGGTATAAATTACCATAACAAACGGCGGTATATCTCTAAACTTTTTGATCAAATCCTCTATTTATTTTGTCATGATCTAGAAGTTATTAAATAAAATAATAATAATGATTTCGGTCAGCATAAAATTTAGAGAAGTGTGCAATAAAGTTAGTGTACCCGAACGTCCCGAGTCCATTCATACTAATCCCGTAATCCATAAGACATATCCAGGACGTCTCTCTCTACTCACTCACTGCCCTTCTGCAACATCACACAGCTCTGCTACTTTTTTCTACTTTTTTGACTCTGCCAATTCATTTATTTATTATATAAGACCCTTTGCCCCATTGGTTTATGAAACTTGGGCTCATCTCCTGTGTGTGTCACTGACGCGCCCTTCAATGCCGTGGGTGCCACGTTCAAAAGCGTCAAGCCCTGTCAACTATCAGTCATCCATTGGTTCACCGGGGCAGCGAGCTACGCAAAAGAGAGTTGGACTCAACATATAAATATTATTTCATTATTGGAACGTGACTGTCACGTGCTATAGGCATTGAGTTGGGCATCAAATGTTAGTTTGTGTCTCTTCGTAATCGCACAAAGCTGGCACTGCCACTGGTACCAACTCTCTGAATTCGTAAATTCGATTTCTGTTTACCAATCTTAGCTACACAACACACTACATTAGCTGCTTCCCCCACCTTCCCTTTCATATTGCAAAATCTCCCCCAACTATTTCTTTCTTGCTTCCCTTCCCCCACAACTCACTCATTCATTGTATCTTCTTTTGTTTTCGTTGAACTACTTTTCTTCTTCTACTATGACTTTATTTAGTGAGAACAGAAAAGCTTATTCCATATCATTAAAAACCCTGGAAAAAAATCTACCTGAAGAAATGGACCTACTTTCAAGTCTCAAAGCTTCCATGTACGCTAAATAAAATAACTGTATTTACCATTTTTTACAATAGAAATTGTAAAGAAGATGATGATAACAATCTAACCCTTTTATATAGAAAAAATGAATTCTTTTTTGGGACCCATAAAAGAAAAACTAAGAAAATATTCAAATACAGAATGATAAGCACAATTACTTGAAGCAATCAATACGAAAGCTATGCCCTTTAATTTCTATCTTTGTGAATTAAAAGAGAGAAGCAAATAGTGAATCGGGAAGCTACACAGCATGAAGGGAACAAAAAGGAAGGAAAAATCTATTCCTTGATTTGCTAGACGTAATAATAAAGAAAAATAAAAGAGCGGGGCTTAAATTAATATTACCACTAATTTAAGCTTCAGCTAGCTGCTCTTTCTGGGTTTACTCTTTCGCCTAGCTCTGCTTCTTGGAGCCGGAGGCTCTTTTGGTAATACCTCCCTCTTCTCTGTCTGATCCTCTTCTTTCTTTGAAGCTCCCAGTCCCATAGAGGCAGAAGAACCCTCACCTTTTGGCTGTTCTTCTTCTTCTTCCTCACTCGTTTTAACTCTCTTCGATTGACTCTCATTAGTAGTGTCTTCAGCTTCTTTAGCTACTGATTCTGATTCTTCTTCTTTTTTATCTTGGCTTTCAGGTTTCTCAATGATCTTGCGAGGCCTACCTCTCTTTCTGGGAGTCTGAGACTGTGGCTGTTGCTGGCCTTCATCTCCTGTTATTGAAGCTTCTGCTATTGCTACTGAAAGTTCCTTCGTTTTTTGAGGCTTCTTCTTGCCCATCGATCTTTCTCAATCTAAACCTATAGATATATATCTCAATCAACAAAAGTACAAACAAATAATCTTATTGCTATATTAATATGTGTACCCAGATATCCCTATAACACAAACAAGAGACCACACTGGATCAAAAAAAAAAAAAAACAAGAGACCACACCTAAAATCAAAATCTTTCATTAACTTTGATGTTCAAATCCTTTTTTGCCTCTAGTATTGGTTTCCAAAAATCATTCCAAAAAGAGACCCAGTATTTTTTTTTTTAATCCCAAGTTCACAACTCTCTCTCTCTCTCTATATAAAGATCCTAAAGCAGCTGTACTAATATGTTTGACCAACACCTAGATTTTGAAAACCCCATAGAAACCATCCCTTTCTCCCTCTCTTTCTCTCTCTCATCCAAAGCCCAATGAATAGAATAAGAAATTCGTTAAACTTTAAAGGCTGAAAAGCCACTAAATTCATCTTTCCCTTTTCTCTCTTGATGACTGTTTATCCAACCCATCCCTATGTATCGTATATTCTTTCCTTGCAGAGCTAAAAAGACTAGGAAGGAAGTGTGGTTGTAAGGCAGCGAAGAGAGGAAAAAAAAAATAAGGGGAAGGGTTAGCTAACCATGGTTAGGGTTATAAGGGTTGGAACTTGGAAGCAAAGGTTGTTCCTTTGATTGAAAAGGGCATGCGGAGTTTAGTTTACGTAGCTAAGGTTAGTGCACTGTACGACTCGGACTCAGTGTCTCAGTATGACCACTTGTTGTGTATCTTCCGGGGTTTCGAGTCTCTGAGGTTTGATGAGCTAGTCTTGAGGTGTACGGCCAATCTGGTCTGTGGTAACTGATCGTTGATGACTATGAATATTCGCTGCTTCAACATCATGATTGGTATTGTGTGGCTCAAGTTCCACGGAGTTAAAATAAATAAACAATACAACTATATGAACCAAAAACATAAAATAAAATAGAACTGTATATATGAACAAGACCAAGACCACGAGGTAGACTGATCTGGTTTGGCTTCCTACTTCCTAGTTCATAGTACATTGTTATAAAAAAAAAGCAAGACCAAGACCATAAGCAAACCAAACCCACGAGGTAGACTGATCTGGTTTGGCTTCCTAGTTCCTAGTCCATTGCTCTCACGAGTTGAATTAAAATAGAACCGAGTTTAATAAATAAATACCGTGTGTTCCTCTTTATACTTAACTAAACTAATGAGTGTTTACTCAAAAAAAAAACAAAAAAACAAAACAATGAGTGATGACAGAATGTCACTGATTGCTATAATTTTTTCAATTCTTATAACATAATGAAATTTTAAGATAGAAAAAAATAATAATAATCAGACATACTACACTTGATGAATCACAAACCAGAATACGATTTTTATTTGTTTCTCACACAAATTTTTTTTTCTTTTCAATAATATAATACAAGAAAAAAAAAATTGGGTAGAAAATACAAGAATCTTTAATGCCATAAAAATTTGGCTTTTGTTTACATAGTTTCAAAGTAGTGCTTTGGATTCTCACACGCGGAATCTACTATGGAGTCCATTCATTTATGAAAGCTCGGAGGTATTGCTCCAAGACTAAGTAAAAATTGCCTTTCATTAAGGCCTCCTAATAATACAAATTAAAATCTATATAATACTTAAGAGTAATGCTTGGGACACATAAAAGTGCACAACTTTGTGTTATAACTCGTCACGTGATAAGTTGTGAGTAGTGGAGGTTTGTCCCCACATGGCCCACCATCACACCTCCACCACTTACAACTTTGTGCCACAAAAATGACTTGTCACATGGCGAGTTATAGCATAAAGTTGTGCATTTTTATGTATTTCAAGTATTACTTAATACTTAATTAGTAGATATTTTTTATACTTTTTCCAAGTGAAAATTTATTCACTACTGAAAAATTATAGTATCTTTGTTTGATGGTCCTCATAAACAATAGCTGAGAGCATTACACTTGGTTATTTACTGTCTAAAGGTGATTAGGGTTGAAGATATTTAGTTTACATGACACAACTACTTTGTCACTAAGTTCATTTTAGTTAGAAAAATATTAAAGATAATACAAGTCTTATTGCATAAAAAAGTTTACGACATGATAATGGATTTGATTGGTGTGCACCACTTAATAAATATATATATATATATATATATTTTTGGCTTGTTTTGTTTTTGGTTTTAGTTTTGATGATTAGTGACACATCGGTTTGTAAGCTTTACATAATAAATTTGTAATATCTTAACATCACTTAGTTAGTTACATGTTACATGGTACTTAACTATTGATTTGGACTTTGGAGGATCATTGGGCAAAGATGACATCTCTGTCTAGGAGGATTGAATAATTTAACATCAAGTTGAACTCAAATATCAAGAAAAATACGTAAAATCATCTTAATTTGTGTTTGCAAAACAATGAACATTTGAGTTGTGTATTTTTTTTTTTTCTTTCAAACAAATATACATTACTACTGATAATTGAATTTTTAATATTCTTTACACATGTGCCCCTTATCTTAACACTAGTTCACCAAGACCCTAAAATGTTTATCCTAATTCATTCGTAGTCTGGAATTTTGTATCTCTTATCTTAATATGAGAGAGAGAGAGAGAGAGAGAGATCATTAATATCAAATATTATTGGTGCGCACAGAGGTATTTTAAATTGATTTAAAGCAGTCTAAAGTTGATTTACCAGCATATAATACAGTGCAAGTCAAATATATTGTGATTATAAGGCTTTCCTTTAAAGTTGAGGGACACTATAGATTTGCCATTGAAATGAAGTTTTTCTCCATATAATAACGTCATTTTATTTACTCCATGCTAATCTAGATGGCCAAAATGGGTTTACTGGAATATCTTAGTACATCTTAGATAAACGAAAATTAATCAAGTAACGATAAGAAAACACTAATCAAGTAATGTCTGGTAGCCAAGGAAGCAAGGAAGCATGTTTGGTTAATGGTCACGACATAAAGAAAAGAGTGCACTCAGGAGAAATTCGTCTTGTTCTGTCCAAACCAATTTGTAAAGTCACTAAATCTTGTTTCTCTTGATTATAGTGCTGTCACTGCTGTGCACACGAGTCATGAAGAGTCAGTGTCACTACCATACATTTTACATTCCATGTAGAAACTGGCAAATAAGTGACGAGAACACTTTTGAAGTTATGATAAACTTATGGTTATACTTATATATTCTTTAGAAACAAAAAGAAAAAACAAAAAAAACTCAAGGTTATATATAAATAGTCCAACAAGGGTTTGGCTTGAATGAAACCTAGAGTGGTGTAGTACCTATACGGCTATACATCAACATCTTATATTTGAAGAAATTATCTCGTGGAACTGTCCCTGCCAAACATGAGAGGAATGCTTTATAAAACGGGTTGACTTACTTCTAATAGTTTTTTAATTGGACATTTTCTTTTGTTTTAATGAGAAATTGATACATCATCCATTAACTAAACATTTGGAGGAGATTAAAACCCCAATATCACATCATTTTATCTCAATGGGAAACTAACAGAATGTCCAATTGAAAAACTATTGAAGGTAAGTTAGACCCATTGGTATTAACCTAAACTTATTAAGGAAGGACATAGGATTAATGGAAGAGAATTAAACGCAACTTCTAATATCCTGATAATGGCTAAATTAATGGGAGTAGCTTTAATAGATTGGTTCCTCTTGTTTTTCATTATCCGTTTGTATTAAATAATTCAAAGAGAAGATTCGGAAATTAATATTGTAAGGACACGATTCCTGCGCGGCCCAGTGACATTTTTGGGTTCACGCGGGAGAGATCCCTCACAATACGATTTGTAGAGAGTGGGCTTGAAAAGCTTGGACTTGGTCACGGGGCGATAGTCCGGTCTGGATTTCAGAAAGGTCCCTGTGGAAAATGGACTGGACCTAAACGTTTGAAGCCCCGCCATGCTGCCACTTCTG